>NC_039478.1:23241418-23397931 GCF_003590095.1 Trichoplusia ni
TTGTCGATATGACACTGGGTATTATTCTAACGGAATCTACTTGCCACTGCTTTTTAATCTCACTAGCTAGGTCAACGTACTTCGCCATTTTTTTCGCTGTAAGTAGTGACAAGATTATGTGTATTACATACAGCTATATCAATCAGATACACGGTCTTCTGAATTTTGTCTAGTAGTGTGATATCAGGTCTGTTAAAATGTACGGTTTTATCTGTTATTATTGTCCGATCACAATAATTTTTTATATTATTGTTTTCTAAAACTGTGCTAGGTTCATACTTGTAATATGCCATTTTTCGTGGAAGGAAAGAGTGATTATAGGCTAGGTTCTGATGTACTATAGCTGCGACCTGGTCATGTCTGTGCTTATTATTATAATTGCGTGCAAAGCCGCGGGTTAAAGTTAGTCCCATATAAATATAGGCGAGTAAGTATAGGTACCGAAAAGGATAAAAGTAGAACTGTCTACAAAATACAAAAAGAAATGAGATCCCATCAAAAACAATACTTGTCTAAAAAACCAAGTCTCGCAACTCACTTGTTCTGCGGTAAAAAGTTGTGAGATCCATGTAATACCAAGTCGGTTATTAATTTATTCAGTCTCTACTTAAGTGACTTTCTGTCTTAATACGTCCAGTCTCTAAGACCCCGATCGTGGTCTTTCGAGTTGCGAGAAGTATTGTTTTTGATGGGATATACCTCACAGTACAAAACATAAACTATTAATAAAACATCGATTACTTACATTAGGTACTTGAGATATTTGGAGAACAGAATTATGTGATAGGTGGAAACTATTCGCAGTGCTAAGGATCATGGATTAAATTTTATATGAATTTCGGCTATGGAATGGCCGAGTCTGACTCGCACTTGGGGGAATTATATGATTTGAACTACGAATAGCGTCATCTGTGACAAAGGCACGCTACTACGATAAACAACTCCTTCCATCGCTAACGTTAGAGTTAACGTGGCGTCTAGTCGCGCTCTACGCCTCTAGCGATTTAGTACTGCAATGCTTTCATAGATGGCGCTAAATTAAGTAAAAAAAATATTTTCAAAAATCGATGAAAATAAAGTGAATTTATAAAATACACCTATCAGAGATGCTCAGGATTTTTTTTCTCCTTTATAGACCGGATAGATTCGGAGTTATGATCAAAAGATTTTTATTTATAAAAAATGGTAAAAAAACGGACTTCCCGTAGTTTTTAAGGTTCCTTAACTGGAAAGGCATGTAGCGGGACCCTTATAGCATCAGTTTGTCGTTTTTCCGTTTGTCTGTCTGTTAAGTCCTTTTTTTCTCAGAAACGCGTGCAGGTATCAAGCTGAAATTTATACCCGATACTCAGGCCTAGAGTTTCTTAAATCTATGAAAAAATTAAACATTAACGCCAACGCAATTAAAAGATACAGCTATTTACTCTCTAAAAGTTTTTGACACTCCCTAGGGAATCAAATCTTATTTTTTTTTAATAAATCGTATCAACAGGTCTGTACGGTTCCCTCGGTAAACCAGTCCGACTCGCACTTGGCTAGCTTTTCTTCTCAAAACTACCATATTGGTACAGAATACGGAGCACGACGATGCACAAAATGTGTCCGATGTTCAATTTAGAGCTCCGAATCTCCAAAGGAAACCCTTGTAATGTCATTTCATTGTTCGTCACTTATTTGTATGTCTCTTATCACAGAAAAGTAAGGAGGTACCTGTCTAGGAATATGAGCTCCGTATTTTAAATTAAAACATTTTCAAATGTAATTTCGTATAATAAGTTTCATGTGCACACTATCTTAAGCACGGAACCCGCGGTGGGCGAGTCCGACTCGCACTTGTTCAGTTATTATTTGTAACTAGCAGCCGCGACTCCACGTGGACTTTAGTTTAGAGAGCGCGGTGGTTCCCGTTTCCGCAGGAATACCGGAATAAAATAAAGCAGAAACTGTCCCCCCCAACCCGGCTTCCTTAAAATGAAAATACCGAAAATCCTCTGTGCACATATTTCAAAGTGGTACTGCACGGATAAACGAGTGGTTGTGGTCACCACGCCAAAACTCAAAGTGCGCGACTTGTCCAACGTGCGCTTCGATCCCCGCGCAGGACAAGCATTTGTGAGATCCACGAATGTTAGGCGAGTCAACTTGAGACTGCATAAATAACCAAGCGTAGTTTTATGTGTAACTATAAGTTTCTGGCCTCTACCGTTCGAGCCCAAAGGATATCCAAAAGTCATGTTGTAATGAAACACCCTTTAAATATTTATTTTCAGTATTCTATCGCTATCTGTTTGTCCGTCCGTCAGGCGCCACAACGGTCCGTCCGGTATCTCGAGAACAGTGTCACGCAGGCAGTTGCGATATTCATAGGTGAAGTATTACTAATGCCAGTATTACAAAAAATAATAATCAAGGAGTGGAACATCTAGAACACATACACATTTAGATCAAATTATGTCAGTCTGAATAATAATACTAGCAGTGCCCGCGGGCTCCGCTCTGCAATATAAAAAGAGGTGATATGTGACTATAAACAACTTAAGTTTATGTGTGGAAACAATGAATGAATGACAACGGGATTAAATTTGAAATTATCCCTATTCTCTATGCATTTTGCCAACACAATATATTATGGACATACATTGGATTGGCCGTGAGAATACTCACGTACTGAATTTCTCGAATGAGTGAATGAGAGTGTAAATATGCTTGGAATAATTTAATAAAGCCAATGTAATCCAATATCCATTAATTCATCGGCCATTGTAAATAGCAGAATTGTGGCTCAGGTCAGCATCCGAGCAATCAAATGTAAAGCATTACCCATTAACATTTTTGCTACGAGTTTGCTACGAAAACGCTACAAGAACATTTAAACAAAATGTCAACAATTTCAGAAGTCGAAATACATTAATTGATTATTTCCTTATTCATTTTGTCAAGAAAACCAATGTTCTTGGCGGACCAATTCAATGATATAGCTCATTGCATCTTACGTATTATTCGATACGAACGCGTCGCTTGTGGGTAAAGATATCGGATTCGGTGATCAATAGACACGCCACGGTTCGAGTCACGCCACGGTTCGAGTCACGGTTTTATCTGTTATTGTTGTCCGATCACAATATTTTTTTATATTCTTGTTTTCTAAAACTGTGCTAGGTTCATACTTGTAATATGCCATTTTTGTGGAAGGAAAGAGTGATTATAGGCTGGGTTCTTATGTACTATAGCTGCAACCTGGTCATGTCTGTGCTTATTATTATAATTGCGTGCAAAACCGCGGGTTAAAGCTAGTCCCATATAAATATAGGCGAGTAAGTATAGGTACCGAAAAGGATAAAAGTAGAACTGTCTACAAAATACAAAAAGAAATGATATCCCATCAAAAACAATACTTGTCTAAAAAACCAAGTCTCGCAACTCACTTGTTCTGCGGTAAAAAGTTGTGAGATCCATGTAATACCAAGTCGGTTATTAATTTATTCATTCTCTACTTAAGTGACTTTCTGTCTTAATACTACCAGTCTCTAAGACCGCGATCGTTGTCTTGCGAGTTGCGAGACTTGGTTTTTTGACAAGTATTGTTTTTGATGGGATATACCTTACAGTACAAAACATAAACTATGTATTAGTAAAACATCGATTACATTAGGTACTTGAGATATTTGGGGAACAGAATTATGTGATAGGTGGAAACTATTCGCAGTGCTAAGGATCATGGAGTAAATTTTATATGAACTTCGGCTACGGAATGGCCGAGTCTGACTCGCACTTGGGGGAATTTTATTACTTGAACTGCGAATAGCGTCATCTATGACAAAGGCACGCTACTACGATAAACAAATCCTTCCATCACAAACGTCAGTGTTAACGTAGCGTTTAGTCGCGCTCTACGCCTCTAGCGATTTAGTACAGCAACGCCTTCATAGATGGCGCTAAATTCAGTAAAAAATATATTTTCAAAAATCGATAAAAATAAAGTGAATTTACAAAATACACCTATCAGAGATGCTCAGGATTTTTTTTCTCGCTTATAGACCGGATAGATTCGGAGTTATGATCAAAAGAAGAAATTTTATAAAAAATGGTAAAAAAACGGATTTCCTGTGGTTTTTAAGGTTCCTTACCTCGAAAGGCATGTAGCAGGACCCTTCTAGCATCAGTTTGTCGTTTTTCCGTTTGTCTGTCTGTCAAGTCCTTTTTTCTCAGAAACGCGTGCAGATATTAAGCTGAAATTTATACCGGATACTCAAGCCTAGAGCCTCTTAAATCTGTGTAAAAATTAAACATTTACGCTAACGCAATTAAAAGATACAGCTATTTTCTCTCTAAATGTTTTTGACACTCCCTAGGGAATCTAATCTTATTTTTTTTAAATATATTGTAGCAACAGATCTGTACGGATCCCTCGGTAGAACAGTCCGACTCGCACTTGGCTAGCTTTTCTTCTCAAAACTACCATATTGGTACAGAATACGGAGCACGACGATGCACAAAATGGGTCCGATGTTCAATTTAGAGCTCCGAATCTCCAAAGGAAACCCTTATAATGTCATTTCATTGTTCGTCACTTATTTGTATGTCTCTTATCACAGAAAAGTAAGGAGGTACCTGTCTAGGAATATGAGCTCCATATTTTAAATTAAAACATTTTCAAATGTAATTTCGTATAATAAGTTTCATGTGCACACTATCTTAAGCACGGAACCCGCGGTGGGCGAGTCCGACTCGCACTTGATCAGTTATTATTTGTAACTAGCAGCCGCGACTCGGCGTGAACTTTAGTTTAGAGAGCGCGGTGGTTCCCCTTTCCGTAGGAATACCGGAATAAAATAAAGCAGAAACTATATCCCCTTCTTTTTTTTTTGTTGCTGGGAAAAAACCCCCCTAACCGGCTTCCTTAAAATGAAAATACCGAAAATCCTCTGTGCACATATATCAAAGTGCGCGTCTTGTCCAACGTGCGGTTCGATCCCCGCGCAGGTCAAGCATTTGTGAGATCCACGAATGTTAGGCGAGTCAACTTGACACTGCATAAATAACCAAGCGTATTGAAATGAAACTACTTTTACGGATTTTGTCGCGGTTTAATTTTTGATTTTAGTTCCCGACGTTTCGACACCTTTGCAGGTATCATGGTCACGCGATAAAAATCCGTAAAAGTAGTTTCATTTCAATGTCTAACATTTGCGTAAACCTAAGAAACCACTATGTAACCAAGCGTAGTTTTATATGTAACTATAAGTTTCTGGCCTCTACCGTTCGAGCCCAAAGGATATTGAAAAGTCATGTTTTAATGAAACACCCTTTAAATATTTATTTTCAGTATTCCGTTCCCGAGTGATACAAAGTAAGCCCTATTACTGAATCTCCGCTATCTGTTTGTCCGTCCGTCAGGCACCACAACGGTCCGTCCGATATCTCGAGAACCGTGTCACGCAGGCAGTTGCTATATGTGAAGTATTACTAATGCTAGTATTACAAAAAATAATAATCAAGAAGTGGAACATCTAGAACACATACACATTAAGAACGAGGTTAAGCAATATTGTCACGGTCAAAAATTTGATAGTGGGTGAGAAATTAATTTGAGGATGGGTCCCGAACAAATTTATCCGTCATAACTTCCGCCGAAAATAGGTGTGAACAAGCTCTAGCAAGTAGATCTTTACTAATACATTATAAACCGCAAACTGCCACTTACCTTCCATTATTAATGTTCACTTATCAATAAGTTAATTTAAAAAGTACTAAATAAGTAAAGCATCGATCAAAGCTCCGTATTTCTTTGAGGGTTAAATTAATTTCTGCTACGGAACCCGTCATGGTCGAGTCTGACTCGCATTTTATTATTTTAACTGCGAATAGCGCCATCTGTGACAAAGGCACGCTACTATGATAAACAACTCCTTCGATTGTAAACGACAGTGTCGACGTGGCGTCTAGTCGCGCTCTATACCTTTAGTGAGTTAGTACAGCAACGCTTTCGTAGATGGCGCTAAACTCAGTTAAAAAAATATTTTCAAGAATCGATAAAAATAAAGTGGATTTACAAAATACAGCTATCAGAGATGCTCAGGATTTTTTTTCTCACTTAAAGACCGGATAGATTCGGAGTTATGATCAAAAGAAGAAATTTCATAAAAAATGAAAAAAAAACTAACTTCCCGTAGTTTTTAAGGTTCCGTACCTCGAAGGACATATAGCGGAACCCTTATAGCATCAGTTTATTGTCTTTCCATCTGTTCGCCTGTTAAGTCCCTTTTTCTCAGAAACGCGTGGAGCTAACAAGCTGAAATTTATACCGGATACTCGGGCCTGCAGTCCCTTAAAGCTGTTAAAAATTTAAACTTCTACGATAACGCAATAAAAAGATACAGGAGTTTTATCGCTAAAAGTTTTCGACACTCCCTAGGAGCTCAAATCTTGATTTTTTAAATATATTATAGCAACGAGTTTTTACGGAACCCTCAGTAAAAGAGTCCGACCCACACTTGACCGGTTTTTCTACTCATAAGTGCCATATTAGCACGGAAGGAGACCGCGGCGCACAACGATACATAAAATGTGTTCGATGTTCGTTTTAGGGTTCTGAACCTCCGAAGGAAATCCGTAAAAGATCACTTTGTTGTCAGTCACTAATTAGTACGTCTTCTAATTCAGAAAAATAAGGAGGTAGCTAAAAATAGCGGCGCCATTTTACAAATTGAAACATTTTCAAAAGTTATCAAGTATAAAATAAGCTCGATGTGCACATTATCTTACGTACAGAACTCGTGGGGCCAGTCCGACTCGCCCTTGTTCAGTTATTGCTTGAAACTAGCAGCTGCTTACGACTCCGGCCGCGAAGACAGTTTAGTTAACAACGCGTGGTGGATCCCGGTTCCGTAGGAATACTGGCCGGGGTATACTGAAGTGAAACCTCTCTTAACATCAAAATACCGAAAATCAAAAGACTGAGCACGAAATTCATTATTTTCAACAAACAACATTGAAGCAAAGTTTGAAAGCCAAACTGCACGCATAGCAGTGGTTGAGGACACCACGCCAAAACCAACTGTGCACGACGTGCCGCGTGTTCGATCCCCGTGCAAGACATGCATTTGTGTGATCCACGAATGCTTGTCCTGAGTCTAGGTGTCTTAGTGCATGTGACCTGAATGTTTGTGAAACCCCCGCGACACAAGGATTAAATTCCTTAGGGTATTGAAACATCATGTCAGTCTAAAAACCCCTTTGAAGAAGACATACAGATGTACCTATGAAACTAGTTTTTTTCATCTATATATACTTGTCGGCGTGGCTCACTTTTGGGTTTTAGGATAGCCGACATCGGGATAGGGTATTCAATAAAACACACATTCACGCCTCATTATCTCATTATCGTTTAATCCTAACCCTATCTGGACATATTCCCAACAACGCCCGCCCGTCACCGCTTGCTAAGCGCGCTGGAGAGAACAAACGCTGCAACAAACTCCCCAGCCTTGCGCTGTCCAATCATTACACATTATTAAGTTACTTCACAATATTAACAACACAATCATCAATTACGCCTCAACAATTACTAACTTTAATATTACGCAATAACCACTTAGTAACACGACCATCTTCAAACTTATAATCCACTATTCTAAATTCAAATATACCCGCGCTTCTATTTTACAACCAGCCAGTATTGGCGCGATCAGTAACTTTATAGGTTTTATGAATGAGGTTGCGATCTATTAATCACCAATGAGGTTTTAATTATGATTTAGTTATTTATTCTCTCCTCATCTCCGATATACTAATATATAAAGCTGAAGAGTTTATATGGTGAGCAGGAGCCTTTTATATCTATAAACAAATATCAAATTATCTCATAAACTACTAAATATATTTCGTTCAAATTTTGCATGAACCTTATCGTACACATGATACAACAAATATATAAAAACCATAAAGCTACTATGCAGGGGGCATGAGCAGTAAAGTTTTAAAGTTTTGGACTCACCCGTAACATCGTGTAATACAATTATGAGGTGTATTTTCACCCCATTGAGTAGTAGGCAGCACGGTCATCAATTTACACAAAAAAACATCACGGTATTTATCTTAAGACTTTTGGCAGAGCAATAATAGGATTTTTAGAAAATAAATCATTTTCACAAAATTAGTCATTTTATTCTCTTTCAAGTCTGATATGGGCCTACCGCGACTATTTCACAAGTAAAATAATAGAAACATAAACTAATACGTTTTTTTATGCAATTATTTATTGATGTGCTAAAATTACTCAAGTTCAAATGTGGAATGCCGTAATATGATTTTGTATTTATTTACGATAGGAGTATATACCTATGTTTTCAGCTCGGTATTGTTGGCGATGGTACTTCAAGATCAAAACATTCGTAGTGACACTCAACCCAGAGTTGCATGTAGTTCACATTGATCTCATCTATTATTATGCATAACAAAAAATTACTGAACGACAGTTAATTATTACCTTGGTTCATCTGTAACAACTAGCAACAAAAATATAAACTTTCAAACAAAAAAAAAAGCCTTTCAAACAATGAAATAAAGTTTTCTTAAATTTGCAACATTACATAGGCCAAAAGTATTTCGGATAAAAAAGCCCAGAAAACTTGCATAAAAACTGCATAATAGGTATGCAATGTGAAAGATCTAAAAGACCAAAGCTATCAATGAATAGACATTATGTATCTATTGATAGAATAATGTCTACTGATAAATGGGATTTTTCGATATTTTAACGATTTGATCGGTCTACATCCACCATTATAGAGACCGCACACGTGGTCCTTCCAAAAATTCCTTTAACAATTTATTGTAATCTCTACTTATTTAAAATTTTCTTCTTTCGTAGCCTGGTAAAAACAGGGGAAGGAATGAGACTGAATGAGTTTCTGAGATCCCTAAGCCGACGAGGATTAGGAACATATTTTTGGAAATTTCCCCAATAAGGCTGATAATAGCGTGTAGCTATCAGCACTTACATCCGTCATACAATGTCTGGAAAATTCATTTTGGCTGTCGGTATCGACAGCGTAACCTCATAACCAACCTCATGTAGTCTTTATTTAAGTTCCATTTATGTAGTAGGGATGACGGTATTTTACTTCAATGATCGTCAGGTAGGTTAACGAATAAAATACGTAATTTTTCTTTGTAAATTGGTACAGTAAATAGAACTCATGCACATGAAGTCACTTTTATGTTCATATTTTTGCTTTGTCGTAACATCACAAATTACACATATCCTATACTTTAGATTTTTGTCATTGTCAATTTTGAAAAAAGGGGTGCCTGATATTTTTTTTATTATAACGCCATTTATTTATCAGCAATTTAAAGGCAAATCGTGATCAAAACACCAGGGGGGCAAGATAACACGTTTACCAACTTTTTTATTTTGGAAATATTCCAAATGTTTGTGAGGAAGATCACTTTTAACATTAAGAGGACAATCACACATAGAATGTTTCAGAAATACGGTTTATTTGAGCGCAATTTTGCAAAATCTTATATCTTATGACACTATGTAAAATCCACAGTTACCGAGCCCGACTCTCACTTCACCATATCTATTCTTTATATCGTCAGAAAACATCATGTGTGAAAATAACAACTGTCTGGCTTTCACTGTTCCTGAGAAACAGCCAGATGACAGACAGACAAACGGACACCGGGGTCTCAGTAATATGGTTCTGGTTTACCTCTTTGGTTACAGCACAATAATAATTTTATGATATCCGTCTAGCAATTTCAGGTGTAGGCAGGCTCAAGAACAGACGTGCTCGAAAATCATAACCCACCCAATTGGAAAATGGAAAATTTCGAATGTAAAACATTTTTAGCAGAAGTGCTAAGACTGAGTTATACCTTCTGTTATTTTTTTCTACTTGAACCCCCACCCCCCCATTTTTAAACGGCTCGATTTGTCAAACATGTCTAAACGAACACACGCACATAATTCACGTTTAAATTAAAATAGTTCAATTCGATCGGATGCTATGACGTCACAGACAGGCAGGCAGATATGTCAAAGTTATAAACCCCTCTTTTTGGTATTAAATAAGAAAAAATCATTGAAACAGCTGTGAAATATTTGACACCAGGATAGTATCGTAAATGATGAAATGTGTTTGATTCAAATATTAGATAGTCTTTGGGCCGCTCAAGATTCATTATAATTTAGAAATAAAAAAGCAAGCTTAAAATATAAAAAAGTGTTTCATTTTCAATATTGCATAACATTTTTGAGATGATCGTTATTATTAAACTTCATAGTTTTTCACATCTTGAAAATCACGCAGACAAAGTCGCGGGCAACAGCTAGTATAAGGATAAAATGAAATCATTTCTGTACCTCAGAGGCATACAACATTATGTGTGAAAATCGGTAAGAAAAGTAGAATTAAGAACTATTTAATGAAAAAGAACGAGCAAAACTAATATTAAAAAAAGTAACAAAAAGGAACTTTCTACATTGGTGGCCACGACAGGATTCTAACCTGCGACCGCCGATGCTGGGATCGGTCGCTCTGACCTCTGAGCTACGTGGCCGGTGAAACAATATTTCAAATTTACCTTCTCATGAGCTTTGCCGCGCATCGCTACTTCAATTCCGCGCCGTAGTCCGCTAGACATAGAGTACAATTTAGCAGTTCCCGATCATTATTTCAAATTTGTTCTCTTATGGACTTCGCCGCGCAACTCACTCATCGTCCCTCGTCCTAACCTTTTACTTACTATGTTTGGGTCTGCTTTCAGTCTAAGTGGATGCAGCAAAGTACTAGCGTTGTACAAGGAGTAACTGCCTATCTTCTCATCCCAGTTACCTGAGCAACACGATACCCCTTAGACTGGTTCTCAGAATTAATCAAAATGCTTCAATTATTCCGATTAAATTAGTTGCGCAGTTCCAAAATGTACTCGTATAGAAAGAACGGGCAAGAAAAGCCATAAGTTACTCATTAAATAAATGCAGTATATATCCATACCTCAGAGGCATACAACGTTATGTGACATTTCTTTTTCTAGATGGGACTTAATATCGTATACCAGTGAATAGAACTGGTTCTTGCGAGTGTAATTTGCAAAAAAACATACATTTTATAAAAAATGGAGTCACTATTGTTTACCTCTGAAGTACAGATTTATTCTGCAGATAGGATATATCATCACTTTTATAAGTCTTTTTGAGAACGATAGAGTTGACATTTCCTATCTGACTACCCTGAGAAAAATAGGATGGAAAAGGCAGAGGCGGATACAACAACTAGTCAATATTAAATCCTTGTCTTTCTGGGCCCTAATTCTGCTATTTACAACGGCCGATGAATGAATGAATTTCGTATTCTCTTAAACATTGTTCTATACAATAATTGGAAATTCACTACGGGACGGTACACTCAAGGTCAATACAATTAACTTCCAATTATTGTATTGGCAAAATGCTTTAGAGAATAGGAATAATTTCAAAATTGAAATGCCATTCATTCATCGGCCATTGTAAAAAAGTAGAATCGGGGCCTTGGCAAGACGCATGTTCAATATCCCTTAGAATATCTACACAAAAGCAATAATCATTAAAAAAAAAACATATAATAATAATAATATAATATTCCACAACTTTCACACAACGCCATCTAGTCTCAAACTAAGCAGAGCTTGTATTATGAGTACTAGACAACTGATAAACATACTTATATATTTCTAAATACATACAGAATATAGATAAATCACACCCAGACACAAACCAATGATCGTGCTCATCACACAAACATATGTCCTGGGTGGGAATCGAACCCACGACCTCCGATATAGCAGTCAGGGTCACTAACTACTAGACCAACAGGTCCCTAAGTGAAACCTCAACCACGAACTCTCAACTAACCATTTCCAAATTCCATGGCAATCGATTCAGTAGTTTAGCGTGATAAAGTAGCAGACATCCATCAGGGGACTTTCACATCGCAATACTCGTATTAACACTAGACCTGTGTACGTAGCCCCGGGGGTCATATCGACCCACAATTACGATGCGTAAGGCTATCGAAAATAGCTTTGATGTAGTAGTTTATAATATTCTAGTGTTGAATCTATACTAATATATAAAGCTGGAGAGTTTGTTTGTTTGTTTGAACGCGCTAATTTTTTTGTGAAAAATTATTTTTAGTGTTGAATAGACTATTTATCGAGGAAGGTTTTAGGCTATATACCATCACGCTGCGACTAATAGAAGTGAAAATACAATGGAAAATGTGGAAAAAACAGGGCAGGTATAAATCATAACTTATATCTTCAACCACGCGGACGAAGTCGCGGGCAATCTTATCTATACTAATATATAAAGCTGGCGAGTTTGTTTGAACGCGCTAATCTCAGGAACTACTGGTCCAAATTGAAAAAATATTTTTGTGTTGAATAGACCATTCATCGAGGAAAGCTTTAGGCTATAAACCATCACGCTGCGACTAATAGGAGCGTCGATACAATGGAAAATGTGGAAAAAACAGGGCAGGTATAAATCATTACTTATATCTTCTATTCACGGCGACGAATTCGCGGGCAACAGCTAGTATTTCATAAACCGTAAACCGCAATATACCTTTCATCACAAAACATACACTATTAGTAAAACATCGACATTTGGAGATCAGAATCATGAGATAACTGAAAACTAAGACATTAGTCAAAGCCTACTTTTGTCATCCTCACCCTAGTCCTTTCCCAAGTACTTATGTTAGTTCAAAACTTCGATCGAAGTTACACAACGAACTATCTCTAGTAGGGATTCATCATTATTTGCACCCAAAATAAATATATATCAACGAGATATATGCAAGTAGCTTTGACGTGTTAAAGTGTTATAAATTGATGGAAACGGCAGCATGTTCGAAAAATTGTAACGTTCCGCTACCCTCACATAAGTCAGAACAAAACTCCCTCAAATCTTCAAGTTTGGCGAGTTAGAAAAGTAAGAAAAATTTTATAATCTATACATATAATAAAATCATCTGGGTTTTTGATTAAATTTAAATTTGATACATTTTGTCACTTAAATTAACAAGTAGTTGACATAGATTTGATTTCAGTGTATTTTGATAACTATAATGCAGTTCATGATACTAAAATTGTGCAAAATAATATACATCAATGATTCATGATTACGTTATCATGAAAATTCTCGTCTGACGCCGACTTTACAGACCACCAACTTTTAATTTTGTAAACCACAATTTAATCGTGTTAAAAAAATACTATATTAGTAAAACATCGATCAAAGTTTAATGTTTTAGGTTAATTTCTGCTACGGAACCCCTCATGGTCGAGTCTGATTCGCATTTTATTATTTTTACGTAACTATTTTAACTGCGAATAGCGCCATCTGTAGCAAGAGCACGCTACTACGATAAACAACTCCTTCCATCGGAAGCGTCAGTGTTGACGTGGCGTTTAGTTCACTCTACGCCTCTAGTGAGCTGGTACCGTAACGCTTTCATAGATGGCGCTAAATTAAGTAAAAAAAATATTTTCAAAAATCGATAAAAATACAGTGGATTTACAAAATACATCTAACAGAGATGCTCAGGATTTTTTTTCTCGCTTATAGACCGGATAGATTCGGAGTTATGATCAAAAGAAGAAATTTTATAAAAAAATGGAAAAAAAACTAACTTCCCGTAGTTTTTAAGGTTCCGTACCTCGAAGGACATATAGCGGGACCCTTATAGCATCAGTTTATTGTCTCTCCATCTGTTTGTCTGTCAAGTCCTTTTTTCTCAGAAACGCGTGGAGGTACCAAGCTAAAATTGATACCACATACTCCGGTCCACAGTCTTCTACAGCTGTTAAAAAATTAAACATCTACGACAGCGCAATAAAAAGATACAGCTGTTTTATCGCTAAAAGTTTTCGACGCTCCCTCCCTAATCGTAATCTTGATTTTTTTTTAATATATCATAACAACAGGTTTGTATGGGACCCTCGGTAAAAGAGTTCGACCTGCGCTTGACCGATTTTTTATTCACAAACACCTAACTGATACGGAAAGTGACCGCGGAACACGGCGATACATAATATGTGTTCGTTCGTTTGTTCGCCGTGTCTTAGGCTCACAATTACAACAGGTAAGGAATAACACAAGAGTAAGAGCACAACTGAACTAGACTATCAAATCAAAGATGAATGAACAATAGACGGGAGCCAACATTTAACGTGCCTCCATCCACGGACCAACCGCAGCAAGCGTAACATCACCTGAGATCGATTAACTTGAGCAGTAAAAGCTCAGAAACAAGCTCTTTTTTTAATATTCTTTAATTTTCATAATTGGCAAATGCTCCGTAAAAGTTCAACTATAACGCCAGACAAATTGAACATAGCATTAGTATTATCCTCTCCTGCTGAGACGTTCAATTTGAATAAAAATATCTTATCTATGTTAGTAGCGGAGTGAAATGATATTACTTGCAGATTGCGGGCTGCAGGCAGCTAGTCCACAATCCCCTGTAAATGGACCGACCGACACAGTTTCTATACCGCGGGGAAATCATCGCAGCTCTTCTAAACTGCAGCCTGTAGTGCAAGTAGCATCGCCAGGCGATCTGATAGAGCGAGGTTTAGTCTGATTTATTGTTTGTCAGCTTAAATTTTAGTGCAACCGATCAAAAGAGGGTTACATAACATGCAAAACGATAGCAACAAGTAAAATTGAAAATTAAAAAAACCTTTCTTTTCCTTCCTACCTTTCTAACCTTCCTATTTTTTTTAAACACGGCGTTAAAAAAATAGGTTAACATACCTAACATGTATGAACATTATAAAAAGTTAAAAATACCAAAAACCTGTCTAATTAATGAAAATCTGATTTAAATTTTTTGTATGACGCACTCTCTCATTCCATTTCTTAAAAAAATGCCGAAACTAAACCTATATCTAAACAAACAAAGGTAAAGCAAGACCACCCAAGATGCAATGAGTACTGACAACGTAACCAATGACCAATGTAACTTGATACTTGTCGGAACGGCTATAATATATCGTCATCTCCGAGTCACCCATAATTCAAGGTAACATCACTATAACTATTATATCTCTTTTCTTGTGCATTCATTTATCTATATACTAATATATAAAGCTGAAGAGTTTGTATGTTTGTTTGAACGCGCTAATCTCAGGAACTACTGGTCCAAATTGAAAAAATATTTTTGTGTTGAATAGACCATTCATCGAGGAAGGCTTTAGGCTATAAACTATCACGCTGCGACTAATAAGAGCGAAGATACAATGGAAAATGTGAAAAAAACAGTTCAGGTATAAATCTTAAGTTATATCTTCTATCCACGGCGACGAAGTCGCGGGCAACAGCTAATAATGAGATATGTACCGGGAACAGAGTTACTCCACCCTGGGGCGATGTGCTACTCACTGCTACATTTGATCACCGGCAATACGGGATATTCGAATAGTTACATATCTGATAAGGAAGTTATCCTAGTCTATGGTGTCTAATTTCATCCCGGAACACTCAGAACCAACCCTCGGTGTTTGATTAGTTATTACCTGGTCTGGTGTCTTTATAGTCCTCAATAATTGGGAAAAAGATATTGGAGCAGCAGTGAATTAAAACGGGCTGATCATATTTATTTATTGCTTTTTATGTTTCTATACGTCAATATTCATACACACAGTTCTTACTGCTTGCTTGTGTTCACCGCAAGAGTGGTTTGTTTTGAAAACATTTCAATTTTCAAGTCCATTGCTTCAGATCTTACAAAAATCAAAGCCTAAATTCTACCTCCTTAGAGGAGAGAATATTAAGTGAAGAAAAATCATTGCGTAGGAGATAAATTATGTTAGGTGTGGGACACCCTTAAAATTTAGAAGGATAAAATATAGATATTGTCCGATGTCCAGACCTACCCAGTATGCACACAATGTTTCATGAGAATCGGTCTAGCCGTCTCGTAGGAGAATAACTTCTAACAAAACGACACGAGAATTTTATATATTAGAAGAAGATATACGAATAAAGCCAATACAGCACCGATTTCCTTTATGATTGGAACAAGTCCTTATTATAAGTATACGAATTCATGGAAAGGTAGTATCAATGAATGCCAATGATCCCTTAGCAATACACGATCCATTAAAAGCACAAATTCATTTGTACCGAACTGAGCTGCAGAAATGCTCGTTGCTCGTTATGAAATGGAAATATAAATTGCGTACGTAATACCTACCTCTACAATTTTCTTATCAGCTTACACTTAAATAGTGGGAGTATTTGAAAGAGTTCTGCCACTACCATGAGCTTTTAGCAGATCTGCTGATGTAGACAGGAGACGGTACTACGCGCCGTCAAATACCTAATACATTTTGTTTGGTTTTCTTGACAAAATGAATAAGGAAATAATCAATTAATGTATTTCGACTTCTGAAATTGTTGACATATTGTTTAAATGTTCTCGTAGCGTTTTCGTAGCAAGCTCGTAGCAAAATGGTTAATGGGTATTGCTTCACATTTGATTGCTCGGATGCTGACCTGAGCCACAATTCTGATATTTACAACGGCCGATGAATTCATGGATACTGGATTACATTGGCTTTACTTGTATTATTCTAAGCATACTTCCACCACAATTATTGAAAATTCAGAACGTGGGTATTCTCACGGCCAATACAATGACTTTCCATAATTTATTGCGTTAGCAAAATGCATAGAGAATAAGGATAATTTCAAATTTAATCCCGTTGCCATTCATTCATTGTTTCCACACATAAACTTAAGTTGTTTGTAGTCACATATCACCTCTTTTATAATGCAGAGCGGAGCCCGCGGGCACTGCTAGTATTATTATTCAGACTGACATAAGTTGGAAATAAGTATTTTTTTCTGTTTCACATGTAATATGAGGTTATTAATTACGGAGGAAAGGGTAAAATTACCATTTGAATGGGGTCATGTAAAATTATGTTAGAATATAATAGAATAGATATCGCATGTCGTATATTGTTCGTACAAATAGCGATAAACATTAAAAACATCCCTAAATGAAGCGCGTCCGGACGTATGCAGTGGTTAATTTCGCGGGAGTTTAACAAGGCCGCGTGGTCTATGAGTTAAGACGTCCGATTACGATCGGAAGAAGTAGGTTCAAGTCCTGCCGCGGTCATCCAAGTTCCTTTTCGCTTTTGTTATTTTTTTAGAAACTACTTAAATCTTTTATGCGAAATTAGTAAATACACATATGCTATGAGAATACATTTTTTTAAAGACACTTCAATTTTTTGATATCTACTGGTTTATTTCCGATTTCATTGTTTTCATTAAGTTCGCATATAGAAATTAAACGATTAGTTAAGAGGTGTCCGAGCGCCTGCAAAATTACGATATGCTTTACTAGGAGCTCACACTGTAAAAGCAGCTTGAAACAACGGACATAACACAATAACTCAAAATAAAACTCTACCGGAAACTAGTCCCTGTTATCAGAGTCACACACACTATTATAGAATTAGAAGGATGGGATACGGCGTAGTTTATTACAAAAATAATAATGACTAAATTTCATGCTTGCCTTTCAAATGTAATTGATTAACGCTTTTTGCTTCAGTTATACTGAACTACCCACGATCGATATTACCCGATGCCGACTGCACGGTGTATTTACAAAAGTAAAGTAATCTTGCCATTATATCTAAAGGGCTTAGTTACATTTGACTGTTTCAGATCAAAACCTTTATTTTGAGACCAAACACGATGGCTCTATGTGAATTTTAATTTGTGATAATGTAGCGCTGTGCTCTACTTGCGACGAATTCCTCGTGTTTAAAATAAGTTACACATATAAATGTAGATGCTCCGGTCAAAGTATTGATTATTTAATAGTGATGTGTAGATTTAACAAAAGTTGACCAAAATTTTTAGCACGCATTTTGCTAAACACAATAACTCAAAACCACTCATTTCTAGTACACGCAAGTAACGAATGGTATGCATTTGAACGTAAACCACAAAGCTTGTACTCATTGCGTGATGCTCTTAATTTGTTATCTATACTTCTATACTAATATTATAAAGAGGAAATATTTGATTGTTTGATTGACACGAATGGGCTTCCAAAAGACTGGTCATTATGGAGAAGCTACATTATCTCTGCTGAACAAAGGCTACAATTTATTTCAAAAATATTAGGGTTCCGAAAGAAAATTGCGATATTGTAACCCAAGGTGTCATAACTTATATCTTCCAACCACGCGGACGAAGTCGCGGGCAACTGCTAGTTCATTATAAATCAAATACAGTTTTGACATTCAACTCATTCAAGACAAGAGCTTTATTGATAAAATCAAATAAGACCTTTCCGTCTTATTTTTATGATGTAAATGTGTTCATGACGAGGAACAGTTAAAGAAGTTATATTTATACTCTTTTCTCTGTTGCACGGTAGTACCCACGTTTTAACGAGCCGATTGAAGATTTTGGCATTTTTAAACCTCATGGTGGTTGTTTCTGATGTATTTTTCGTAACTTACTTCGAAAACTAAGTATTCGCATCACGATACGTAGAATGTGTGATGATAGTGTCGAACTTAATTATTTATTTAATCCTTTACGTACAACTGTGGTGCATAAGCCGGACTTAATGCCGCAAAGCATTATCTACCAGTCAACCTTTGGGTCAAATAAATTTATAAGCAAACTTAGCTCGACAATAGCTTAGGAATCTGATAAAATTCATAAACAGCACATTGATTTAAGGCTCTTATTGTGTATAGCGCCCTCTGTTAACAGAACTCGTAATAAGAATAGTTAGGACACCTCCCATAGCAACACTTGAGGGCCCGTCGTTCCCTGAGCCTCTATCAAGTCTAATAATAACGTGTTGATTGCGTAGAGGGCGCTGTACTCGGTAAGTGTTTTATTTTCAAAGTGTTATTTATTAATTTCACTAGATACCTTTGTCTTATTAAGCATTTACGGTGCTTCTTGGTCAATTTTAGATTTTTTAGAAAAGGTTTACATACGTGGAAAACCTGTTAAACTCGCGTGAGAACACGTGACCTGATCGAAAATTCGTGAGACGAAAACTTTTTTAGCACGATACTGGATCGATAGCGAAATAAATAAGTATTGTATTCTACCACATAAATGATTGTAATTTAATAGTGATAATTAAAACAATACGTGCAAAATTATTCCCTAACCATTCCAGAATATCTAAAATGCACAACGTTAATATTCAAGTTGTCACTTCTGCCGGCACTATCGGAGTGCAACCCTGTTTCTTACGTTAGGCGCTTGACGTGAATTTCACAAAAATACATCACAATCAAATTAAATTTAACGGAAAAATAAAATTCCGGCGTGAAACCGTGGCGTGACCCGAACCCGTGTCTATTGATCACGCGCTACGCGTTCGTATCGAATAATACGTAAGTGCAATGCAAATGCAATGAGCTATATCATTGAATTGGTACACCAAGAACATTTTGTTTGGTTTCCTGACAAAATGTGTGACTAAATAATTAATAGATGTATTTCGACTTCTAAAACTTTTATCATATTGTTTAAATTTTCTCGTAGCGTTTTCGTAGCAAGCTCGTAGCAAAACTGTAAATGGGTAATGCTTTACATTTGATTGCTCAGATGCTGACCTGAGCCCGTGGCTGAGGTCGTCTTAACTCATAGACCACACGGCCTTGTTAAACTCCCGCGAAATTAACCACTGCATACGTCCGGACGCGCTTCATTTAGGGATGTTTTTAATGTTTATCGCTATTTGTACGAACAATATACGACATGCGATATCTATTTTATTATATTTTACATGACCCCATTCAAATGGTAATTTTACCGTTTTCTCCGTATAATAACCTCATATTATATGTGAAACAGAAAAAAAAACATCTTTTATATTTTTTCCAAATTATGTCAGCCTGAATAATAATACTAGCAGTGCCCGCGGGCTCCGCTCTGCATTATAAAAAGAGGTGATATGTGACTATAAACAACTTAAGTTTATGTGTGGAAACAATGAATGAATGGCAACGGGATTAAATTTGAAATTATCCCTATTCTCTAAGCATTTTGCCAACACAATATATTATGGAAAGTCATTGGATTGGCCGTGAGAATACCCACGTTCTGAATTTTCAATAATTGTGGTGGAAGTATGCTTAGAATAATACAAGTAAAGCCAATGTAATCCAGTATCCATGAATTCATCGGCCGTTGTAAATATCAGAATTGTGGCTCAGGTCAGCATCCGAGCAATCAAATGTGAAGCAATACCCATTAACCATTTTGCTACGAGCTTGCTACGAAAACGCTACGAGAACATTTAAACAATATGTCAACAATTTCAGAAGTCGAAATACATTAATTGATTATTTCCTTATTCATTTTGTCAAGAAAACCAAACAAAATGTATTAGGTATTTGACGGCGCGTAGTACCGTCTCCTGTCTACATCAGCAGATCTGCTAAAAGCTCATGGTAGTGGCAGAACTCTTTCAAATACTCCCACTATTTAAGTGTAAGCTGATAAGAAAATTGTAGAGGTAGGTATTACGTACGCAATTTATATTTCCATTTCATAACGAGCAACGAGCATTTCTGCAGCTTAGTTCGGTATAAATGAATTTGCGCCTTTAATGGATCGTGTATTGCTAAGGGATCATTGGCATTCATTGATAATACGTTCCAATCGTAGTATTCGTATATCTTCTTCTAATATATAAAATACTTGTGTCGTTTTGTTAGAAGTTATTCTCCTACGAGACGGTTCGACTGATTCTCATGAAAAATTGTGTGCATACTGGGTAGGTCTGGACATCGGACAATATCTATATTTTATCCTTCTAAATTTTAAGGGTGTCCCACACCTAACATAATTTATCTCCTACGCAATGATTTTTCTTCACTTAATATTCTCTCCTCTAAGGAGGTAGAATTTAGGCTTTGATTTTTGTAAGATCTGAAGTAATGGACTTGAAAATTAAAATGTTTTCAAAACAAACCACTCTTGCGGTGAACACAAGCAAGTAGTATGAACTGTGTGTATGAATATTGACGTATAGAAACATAAAAAGCAATAAATCAATATCATCAGCCCGTTTTAATTCACAGCTGCTCCAATATCTTTTTCCCAATTATTGAGGACTATAAAGACACCAGACCAGGTAATAACAAATCAAACACCGAGGGTTTTGTTCTGAGTGTTCCGGGATGAAATTAGACACCATAGACTAGGATAACTTCCTTATCAGATATGTAACTATTCGAATATGCCGTATTGCCGGTGATCAAATGTAGCAGTGAGTAGCACAACGCCCCAGGGTGGAGTAACTCTGTTCCCGGTACATATGTCATTATTAGCTGTTGCTAGCTGTAGCTGATAGAAGATATAACTTATGATTTATACCTGCCCTGTTTTTTCCACATTTTCCATTGTATCTTCGCTCCTATTAGTCGCAGCGTGATGGTTTATAGCCTAAAGCCTTCCTCGATGAATGGTCCATTTAATACAAAAATACTTTTTCAATCTGAACCAGTAGTTCCTGAGAATAGCGCGTTCAAACCAACAAAAAAACAAACTCTTCAGCTTTATATATTAGTATATCGGAGATGAGCCTGAGAATAAATAACTAAATCATAATTAAAACCTCATTGGTGATAAATAGTTCGCAACCTCATTCATAAAACCTATAAAGTTACTGTTCGCGCCAATACTGGCTGGTTGTAAAATAGAAGCGCGGGTATATTTGAATTTAGAATACCTAGTGGATTATAAGTTTTGAAGATGGTCGTGTTACTAAGTGGTTATTGCGTAATATTAAAGTTAGTAATTGTTGAGGCGTAATTGATGATTGTGTTGTTAATATTGTGAAGTAACTTTATAATGTGTAATGATTGGACAGCGCAAGGCTGGGGAGTTTGTTGCGCCGTTTGTTCTCTCCAGCGCGCTTAGCAAGCGGTGACGGGCGGGCGTTGTTGGGAATATGTCCAGATAGGGTTAGGATTAAACGATAATGAGATAATGAGGCGTGAATGTGTGTTTTATTGAATACCCTATCCCGATGTCGGCTATCCTGACACCCAAAAGAGAGCCACGCCAACAAGTATATATAGATGAAAAAAACTAGTTTCATAGGTACATCTGTATGTCTTCTTCAAAGGGGTTTTTAGACTGACATGATGTTTCAATACCCTAAGGAATTTAACCCTTGTGTCGCGGGGGTTTCACAAACATTCAGGTGACATGCACTAAGACACCTAGACTCAGGACAAGCATTCGTGGATCACACAAATGCATGTCTTGCACGGGGATCGAACACGCGGCACGTCGTCGTGCACAGTTGGTATTGGCGTGGTGTCCTCAACTACTGCTATGCGCTACTGTAGGGCTTTGAAACTTTGCATCAATGTTGTTTGTTGAAAATAATGAATTTCGAGCATATATTCAGTCTTTTGATTTTCGGTATTTTGATGTTAAGAGAGGTTTCGCTTCAGTATACCCCGGCCAGTATTCCTACGGAACCGGGATCCACCGCGCGTTGTTAACTAAACTGTCTTCGCGGCCGGAGTCGTAAGCAGCTGCTAGTTTCAAGCAATAACTGAACAAGGGCGAGTCGGACTGGCCTCACGAGTTTTGTACGTAAGATAATGTTCACATCGAGCTTATTTATACTTGATAACTTTTGAAAATGTTTCAATTTGATAAATGGCGCCGCTATTTTTAGCTTCCTCCTTATTTTTATGAATTAAAAGACGTACTAATTAGTGACTGACAACAAAGTGATCTTTTACGGATTTCCTTCGGAGGTTCAGAACCCTAAAACGAACATCGAACACATTTTATGTATCGTCGTGCGCCTCAGTCTCCTTCCGTGCTAATATGGCACTTATGAGTAGAAAAACCGGTCAAGTGTGGGTCGGACTCTTTTACTGAGGGTTCCGTAAAATCTTGTTGCTATAATATATTTTAAAAATCAAGATTTGAGCTCCTAGGGAGTGTTGAAAACTTTTAGCGATAAAACTCCTGTATCTTTTCATTGCGTTGTTTTAGAAGTTTAAATTCTTAACAGCTTTAAGGGACTGTAGGCCCGAGTATCCGGTATAAATTTCAGCTTGATACCTACACGCGTTTATGAGAAAAAAGGACTTGACAGACAGACAAACGGAAAAACGACAAACTGATGCTTTAAGGGTCCCGCTACATGCCTTTGGAGGTACGGAACCTTAAAAACCACAGGAAGTCCGTTTTTTTACCATTTTTTATAAAATTTCTTCTTTTGATCATAACTCCGAATCTATCCGGTCTATAAGCGAGAAAAAAAATCCTGAGCATCTCTGATAGCTGTATTTTGTAAATCCACTGTATTTTTATCGATTTTTGAAAATATTTTTTTTACTTAATTTAGCGCCATCTACGAAAGCGTTGCTGTACTAACTCACTAGAGGTATAGAGCGCGGCTAGACGCCACGTCAACACTGTCGTTTACGATGGAAGGAGTTGTTTATCATAGTAGCGTGCCTTTGTCACAGATGGCGCTATTCGCAGTTACAATAATAAAATGCGAGTCAGACTCGACCATGACGGGTTCCGTAGCAGAAATTAATTTAACCCTCAAAGAAATACGGAGCTTTGATCGATGCTTTACTTATTTAGTACTTTTTAAATTAACTAATTGATAAGTGAACATTAATAATGGCAGGTAAGTGGCAGTTTGCGGTTTATAATGTATAAGAAAAGATTTACTTGCTAGAGCTCGTTCACACCTATTTTCGGTGGAAGTTATGACGGATAAATTTGTTCGGGACCCATCCTCAAATTAATTTCTCACCCACTATCAAATTTATGACCGTGACAATATTGCTTAACCTCGATCTTAATGTGTATGTGTTCTAGATGTTCCACTCCTTGATTATTATTTTTTGTAATACTGGCATTAGTAATACTTCACCTATGAATATCGCAACTGCCTGCTTGACACGGTTCTCGAGATACCGGACGGACCGTTGTGGTGTCTGACGGACGGACAAACAGATAGCGGAGACTCAGTAATAGGGCTTACTTTGTATTACTCGGGAACGGAATACTGAAAATAAATATTTAAAGGGTGTTTCATTACAACATGACTTTTGGATATCCTTTGGGCTCGAACGGTAGAGGCCAGAAACTTATAGTTACACATAAAACTACGCTTGGTTATTTATGCAGTCTCAAGTTGACTCGCCTAACATTCGTGGATCTCACAAATGCTTGTCCTGCGCGGGGATCGAACCGCACGTTGGACAAGTCGCGCACTTTGAGTTTTGGCGTGGTGACCACAACCACTCGTTCAGAACTACTGAGTTGCGAGTCTTGTTTTTTTTGACAAGTATTGTTTTTGATGGGATCTCATTTCTTTTTGTATTTTGTAGACAGTTCTACTTTTATCCTTTTCGGTACCTATACTTACTCGCCTATATTTATGTGGGACTAGCTTTAACCCGCGGCTTTGCACGCAATAATAATAATAAGCACAGACATGACCAGGTCGCAGCTATAGTACATCAGAACCTAGCCTATAATCACTCTTTCCTTCCACGAAAAATGGCATATTACAAGTATGAGCCTAGCACAGTTTTAGAAAACAATAATATAAAAAAATATTGTGATCGGACAATAATAACAGATAAAACCGTACATTTTAACAGACCTGATATCACACTACTAGACAAAATTCAGAAGACCGTGTATCTGATTGATATAGCTGTATGTAATACACATAATCTTGTCACTACTTACAGCGAAAAAATGGCGAAGTATGTTGACCTAACTAGTGAGATTAAAATGCAGTGGCAAGTAGATTCCGTTAGAATAATACCCATTGTCATATCGACAACTGGTGTAGTCCCGAAGAGCCTTCAGCCCAACCTTGATTTAAACAATTTTCAGAATCCAATTAAATTAAAATGAAAAACGGAATTGTGCTGTAGCCAGTTACTAACCGTGGCGTGACTCGAACCGTGGCGTGTCTATTGATCACCTAATCCGATATCTTTACCCACAAGCGACGCGTTCGTATCGAATAATATGTAAGATGCAATGAGCTATATCATTGAATTGGTCCACCAAGAACATTTTGTTTGGTTTTCTTGACAAAATGAATAAGGAAATAATCAATTAATGTATTTCGACTTCTGAAGTTGTTATCATATTGTTTAAATATTCTCGTAGCGTTTTCGTAGCAAAAATGTTAATGGATTAAGCTTTTCATTTGATTGCTCGGATGCTGACCTGAGCCTCAATTCTGCTATTTACAATGGCCGATGAATTCATGGATACTGGATTACATTGGCTTTATTAAATTATTCTAAGCATATTTACACTCTCATTCACTCATTCCAGAAATTCAGTACGTGAGTATTCTCACGGCCAATCCAATGAATGTCCATAATATATTGTGTTGGCAAAATGCTTAGAGAATAGGGATAATTTCAAATTTAATCAAATTGCCATTCATTCATTGTTTCCACACATACATTTAAGTCGTTTATAGTCACATATCACCTCTATTTATAATGCAGAGCGGAGCCCGCGGGCACTGCTAGTATTATTATTCAGACTGACATAAGTTGGAAAAAGATTAAAATAAGTATTTTTTTCTGTTTCACATGTAATATGAGGTTATTAATTACGGAGGAAAGGGTAAAATTACCATTTGAATGGGGTCATGTAAAATTATGTTAGAATATAATAGAATAGATATCGCATGTCGTATATTGTTCGTACAAATAGCGATAAACATTAAAAACATCCCTAAATGAAGCGCGTCCGGACGTATGCAGTGGTTAATTTCGCGGGAGTTTAACAAGGCCGCGTGGTCTATGAGTTAAGACGTCCGATTACGATCGGAAGAAGTAGGTTCAAGTCCTACCGCGGTCATCCAAGTTCCTTTTCGCTTTTGTTATTTTTTTAGAAATTTCTTAAATCTTTTAAATGCGAAATTAGTAAAATACACATATGCTATGAGAGTACATTTTTTTAAGACACTTCAATTTTTTAATATCTACTGGTTTATTTCCGATTTCATTGTTTTCATTAAGTTCGCATAAAGAAATTAAACGATTAGTTAAGAGGTGTCCGGACTTAGTTTACTATCGACAACACTGTATGAGCGCCAGCAAAATTACGATATGTTTTACTAGGAGCTCACACTGTAAGAGCAGCTTGAAACAACGGACATAACACAATAACTCAAAATAAAACTCTACGGGAAACTAGTCCCTGTTATCAGAGTCACACACACTATTATAGAATTAGAAGGATGGGATACGGCGTCTTTTATTGTGAAAACAATAAAACAATGACCGTGAAAGTCAGTATGTGTGGATGGTGTTTGTTACTCTTGCGCGCCGGTGAACGGATTTACACAAAACTTAGTTATATAGTTAGCCCAAATATAGTTTTTAACCTTGATGGTAGATACAGTTTTTATCCTTCTTTTGATCATCAGTACAAAAGTAGTATTTATGTGGTAGAACAGAATATTTATTCATTGCGCTATCGCACACAAACTATGATAATTTATAATACTACTGTAGACAGTAAATACATAAGGCTTTTTCGATCAGGACACGTGTCCTGACGCGAGTTATCATTTTTACCCATTACCATAGTTCGCACGCCGAATGTTGATCCCTATGACATTTCAAGTGACAGTTGTATTAGCGATGCGAAACAATTTCGAAAATACTATTTTTTTGGGCAAATGTCAACTCATTCAGCCAGGTCATTCAACATAATATGCAATGATTATTTATTTTGAAAAACAGATCAGGCGCATTGATGGGCATAAAACACTAGATAAAAAAGTAACAGCCTTATTATATTTTATTTTATTATACTTTAATTTTTATTCGAATTGCATAATTAACAAGTTCAGAATTCTATTTGCATTGAATTTTAAAGAATTCATAATTGCCGGCTTCATGAAAAAATATTTAAAATTTTCAAAGCATTTGTTAATTTTTTCCATGAAAGTATCGATATTTTGTCTGTCGATGTGTCCCTTCTTAGTCGATAACAGTTTGACGACGTAACTTTGGCAGCACGTGCCATGTACATTTGCATTGAGGGTTTTTCCATTATTTCCGAACACTACGTAATAATTTCTTAATATTCATTTTTATAATTTACAAATGTACACAATTATGATTTTTTTCGAATTTTTAATGGACCTCTAAAGAATTTGTTGTAACAGGACGTCGGTACAATGTTAAGCGCTTACGAACTGTCATAGGGATCATCATTCGGCGTGAGTAGTATAAAAAAGTGCACAACACCGCTCAAGAAGAAGTCAGTCATAACATGTTGAAATATCCTGACTTAGCTGAATCTAGTTGCCTCAAAACTTTGTGGAACATAGCTAATACACCACATAAATATTACATACTTGGTCTTTTATTCACAGTGGAATGTTTATTCTGAAAATTCCCCACAACGCTAACACGTCACCGATTGCTTTTGCTTAGACTGTAGAGAACAAAACGGACAAAAATTCTTAACCGTCGCGCTGTCTATTATTACAGCTGATTCAGTTCACACTCACAATCCATATTTCGGCTCAATCTGTTCACAATACGAGCGCAGGACGCTTGAGATGCGTCCTGCGCTCGTCATTATTCTTAACATCTTAAACAATTCAAGTGCTTTTCTTCTTGACATTTACCATTTTACTAGTTTAGACCCAGAGTTGAACTATATTATTGAGGTTTTTTCAAATGAGGTTGCAGCCGGTATTTCTCAAATGAGGTTTTAATTGAGAAATACAATCTAATTTTCGTCTCCAAATGATCAATATGTATATTTTTGAACAAAAAAGTATCCAACGGATAGCATATATCGAATTTAAAACTTACAGCACTAATCCAGATGTTTTGTAAGTCACAATCTGACTCCGAAACAGAGTAACTGAAACCTTAAAGTGGCAAACACGCAAGCGTAGCCTCGACACAATCATGGGCGTTATTGAAGAAGTTTAGGCTACTATAGAGAATCGCTGATTCGTAATCTTGTAGAAATTGTATTAAAATGGGCGTGGTTTGAATCTCCTTCACGTTTATGCTAGCCTAGTCGATCGAAGCAAAATTTCTATCAAAATGTACCAGAATTTCGCTGAAAGTACTAGGTTAGCAGTGCCGCGAGGAGTCTGGCGTCTCACCCTACGAATACCGTGTAAACCTTGTATTCTCCCCTCGTAGACCGACCAAAACTTGTGCGTGTTCAGACGCACGCGAAAATTTAAATTAGTGTCTCATGTCTGGTCATGTCACTTTGCCGTCTCACTGAACGACGAGAGTAAAGGAACAAAGAGTGCACCTGTGGCACACGTGCTTGTGCACTACAATAATGTCCTGCGTAGCTCGCTGGTGTCTTGGGCAAGCCAATCTGCGGTCGCAGCCGACCTAATAGAAACTTACACCCTCGAAACAATTTAAATAAGACTTTTACAGTATTTTCTTCAAATTTCACCACTTTGTCTTATTTAAGAAAATATCAAAATTTAATTAATGTAATAAAAGCTTTGAAAACTTAAACTAAAAATAAATAGTATGAGAAACCGTTCCGAATTCTTGAAGTTAGTATGAAACATTGCAAGAGAAAGTCATCGCTAGTCAGTTGCGAATATTTCACATTCTCTGAACCAGGTCTTATATTGTGCGAGTGTGTCGCTCCTACTCGAGGGGGACAGCACTCACACAAGTAAAGCCCACTTAATTCTCGGATGTTACTTTTAGAGTAGCTTACGCACACCAACATACTCATCCAAGTGATTTCATTCGTGAACGTGTCTTTGTAGTGAATTTACTCACACCAAACGTTTCGGACACGCGGTAGCGAGTCGAGCCAAGTTCAAGTAACAGATGGCGAACAGCGACGTGACGACAAGAACCATTTAGACCCACGTTGGACCCACTCATAACTCAAAAACTATTTCTCATAAACATGTCAAATGTCAATGACCTAATCAAAATTCTAACCCATTTCTTTTTAGCACTAACCATTGCACTGGCCACTCATTTAGGTCACTTTCTTCAACTAAGGCATCATTGAAATTGTCTCCTCTCACCCTCACAAAATTCACTGTCGCTGCGAATATTAGTGTTATTTTGAATACAATGTTAGCATTTTTTTTAAATTAAAATTTTTATATTGGTATGTTGTCATTTGTAATTAGTTATTAATTGTTTTACTATGTCATATCTTTCATCCATTAACATTATTTTCCAAATAAAATATACCTTTTTTTCAGATTTCTTGTTTTAGTTAAGGTGGCTAGCCATTTTGTCCATCCGCAGTGAGTCAGATCGATATTTTGCAGATCAATGCGAAGGTAGCGCAATTACGGCCCGCAGTACTAGGCGCCCAGAACGAAGGAGTAGCTCGAGTTATATTCCTATCACAACAACTACCAGCATAATTGCATAGAAATAAGCACTCTTTTCGCATAGCATTAAAGTCTAAACTTCCATGTAGCGTATTGGCACTTTGGAATTTGCACTAACTGTATTCGCAAGGCGGCGAGATTTTTCTGAGGATTTTTGACAAATTATGAATTAAAAGTGACATAAATGTACTATAATTGTTAATGAAAATTAAAGCTTCATATGTTTTTGACCGTTACCAATAAATTTATTATGAGTTTATGATGTACTTTTCATATCTTTTGATATTGTCGTGGTGTTCGGAAAGCCGGTCGGCGCCATATTGCACGGGACAACAATTTCTAGTGGCGGAGAGCTTGCAAATGTGTTTACCAACACACTCATTGAACAATTTAAGGAAATAGAATATTTTGTGCTTGGTGGTGGATGCTTGTTGTGGAAATTTAACTGATTCTTAAAGTTATTATTTCAAAATGTAGCTGTAAGTGTTTTTCGAGACAACGCACGTTTCACAGTAGTAGTGTTTACGTTGTTACATTAGGTAATTACTCTGGGGCGTTAAAAAAAAACATTTAAGTTTACCGTCTACCGAAACCACCGTTTTAGATAATCGTATAATTGTATCCGTAGCATTTGCGTAGCAATCTCGTAGCACAAAAGTCAATATATTACTAAAAATTAGGTTGCTAAATTAGATAAAGTTAGTTAGGTTATGAAATGGCTTAATGTTTATGCACGGTTTATTTTGCAGCCTATAGTCAAAAGTTAAAAATAAAACCAGATACTCGTAATTTCAAAATGTATCGTAGCAATCTCGTAGCAAACAAAATATTTGTACCATACAATTAGTTTGTAATGCTCGTTTTGTAGTTTAATAATTAAGGGTGTATAAAACAACTCCCGTAAGAGTTAATCATTGAATCATTTTAATGAAAATACAGACAATCCTATGCAAAACATATTTGTGTCATTTTTGTAGTAGTCCTGTAGCTTAAACATAATTTTGTAGTATTACATTTGTTTGTGCAATAGTATGATTTGTTCATTATTTGTGACAAGTTACTGTCTCAAGGCGTGACGTATTTTCTACTTATTACACTTCATTTTAAAGTCTTTAAGACCTAATTAATCTGAAACTAATAAGTTAATCTATTTTGTCTTAATTTATAATCACAGAACATATTGTATGCTACCTCGTGGTTAAAATATAAAATCGTAGCACAAAATGTTGTTTGGTTTGCCTCGAAAATTTAGCGCCAAAAAGATTTTCTCCGAACATAGTTGTTGTTACTGGCTCTTTACAATACGTGACGTAAGCCAATATGGTACTTACGCATATTTTGATTTAGCCTGGGATTTTGCGTATCCATCAAAGTTTCAGTTTCAACTTTTTGACTGCTATTAAAATTGACGACATACTTTATGATTGATAATTGTTTAACATATTTATTTATTATTATTCTTTATGCATTATGTGAGATTAAGAATCGGCGACTACCTTTTTTCATACAATTAAGTGACAAATCTACCCGTAACATTTTTTCAATTAATATGTTCGTTTTTTTTTCGCCAAAACTCCCTAGTAATTATAAAACATTCCGAATTTACAAACGTTAGTGAGATCAGCTGATATCGGCTCAAAACAGTTTATCAAAACACCCATCCATTATTATCTTAGGTCACGTTCACTGCTCCTGATTCAGTTATTGGCAGTAAGTGTGTGCTTCCTGCAGTGATTGACCGCCGCTTGGTTAATGGGCATCAGATCAATGCCCGCTCGGTACCTACAAGAAGCACGCTCAGCTGTTTCTACGTCGAGTCGCTGTCTTACACTTCGAAGCACATCAAAGATGAGAATGATGCATGTATAATGGTGAAATGATAAATCTTATGAGTGTTTCTATGGTTGGAGCCGCGAGAAACTTTAATTTTGTAAACACATATTCAGAAATGGAAGTTTAAAATAATATACAAATATATTACATGCATGGCGAAACGTAAGTGTGCATGCGGGAGGCCTTTTGCACTGAATGTATTAAAAGAAAGCAAATTTTAACACTTGAAGAACTTGCGACGTAAGTTTTATTTGTGACTTTAAAAAAACTGTGCTGACTAATAACATAAACTTAAAAATAAATTATTTTTGTCTTGTATTAAAATATTGGCGCAATAAAAACATGATGCAAGCTGTGAAGCAAAACGGATCACGAAAACAGTATTTACCTCGAATTTACATCTAGACTAAGCCAGTAAATCTTGATTTTGCTCCTTAACATTGAAGCCTTTGTAAAAACCTACAACTTTCATTATTTAAAAGTTTTTTCAGGTGTGTTATAGCCAAGACACTTCGATGTCCTAAAAATTTCGTCTATCGCAAGTGCATTCAGTCCTTATTCACTCCCAGCAACCATTTTAATGGCTGCCTTCTAACTGCTGACGAATGACAGAACTTCGATCACACCCATTTTAATTCGACTTGTGATTGGTTAGTTGATTTTCGATCTCCTCCGTTTCTGCTCTCCTAGTACAAATTTTACGAAAAATCGACACGAAACTAGTAAAATTTTTGCTAAAATTTACCAGGGCTACAAACAGCAAAGGAGATGTCATATTCGATACCCAATCACGATCGCTGGGCGTGGTCCTGAGGCTAAGGGGGTTCAGGGGGTTACCAGCTAGTACCACTCTACCCATACCCCCCATTTTCGCTGTGTGCCACTCACACAAACATTATCGGCTGTATGCGACCCTCTTTCAGTAGGAGTGTTATAACGAGCAAGTCGACTTGCTCGAAGAAAACATCTCGCGCGCATGAACTTATTTTCACATGATTAAGTATAAATACTGATTTAGAAGCTTATAAATTGGTGAAAAAAACAGCCCTTTCTTCTTTTGATTCGTGATTCTTTCTTTCTTTATTTCAATTCATTTTCAATAGTTTCAACGACAATTCTAAGAAAAAAATGCAAGCTAATTGACAACTAGCTATCCCGGCGAAATACGGACCGCCTAACAGTCGATGATAAAAAAAATGCAGTAAAAATTCCTATTTTTTGCAACTTTTCTATTTTTTATCACCGTTCATGTCTTCCCTGGACTGCTACAAATATATCAAGACCAAAAATAAGCCAAATCGGTTCAGCCGTTGTCGAGTTTTAGCAAGACTAACAAATAGCTATTCATCTAATATATAAAATTCCCGTTTCACGATGTTGGTTACCGTACTCCTCCGAAACGGTTCGACCGATTTTTATGAAATTTTTTCTACATATTGGGTAGGTCTGAGAATAGAATAACATCTATTTTTCATACCCCTAAGTGTTCAGGGTTGCTCAAAATAAAAAAAAATATATGTTTGGGACGAAATTTTGGGTTTTCAAAAAAAACATCGGCAAAACAACGTTTGCTGGGTCAGCTAGTTTTTATATATAAAAAAAGATGAAAGAAGATTGATAATGCGCTGACGTGTAAAACGTTACTGAATCTTACAATTGACTGACTATTGCCTTCTGAAATCTATTATTATAAGAAAACATTAGCTATTTCTACTGTCCCGTTGTCGCTTCAAGGCCAGTGATAGTTACTGGCTCGATCGAACAGCCGCCATAACCGCGTACACGAAGAAGTAGGTCAGTAGAATAAAGGTTATATTTAAGAATGTCGCATTAGATATGATGCCTAATAATTTATTAACATTCAATTAAAAAACTCTTTGTTGGCTTTTTAATATCATTAATTGCAAACTGCAATATAGTTATATTGTTTTTACTTCTTCTACTTTTACTAAATCTACAATAGTAAGTAAACTTGTTTGTTTCAGTTTTACTACTTAACTTTTGTATTAAACAATGAAGTAATAATATAAAAAACTTAGAAAGATGTTGTGCGTTCCGCCATTCACCATTTTACATTTTTTTTGACTCTCTCATCCGGTTCGTCCATCACAAAAATTCTCTTCGTGAAACATTAATAAATCAGGTCCAAATTGCTGTAAACTGGTATAATTCTATGAAACCTAATATAATTTTTAACAGTACAAAAGTTTACCCAATTCGATGTGAAATCTAAACATTTTACTTTTGTGTTCTACGTGCGTAGCACTTCGTAGCAATTCGTAGCGGTTTCGTAGCAATTCTTAACGAGCCCCTTGTGTTTTTAAGCTGATATTATAAGGAGTAATTATTTCTGCTAGTGTTTCTTCTGATAAGGCGCCACAACTATCTTCTATTAATTTATTTTTAAGATTTGTACTTTCGATATTATATTCTCCCTCCCTTTCATTGTTAACAACCCTCTTCGCCTCCGCGTGAAGGCTCCCTCGGTTGCCATGGCTACCCCGCGCGTATTTTACCAGGGGAACAGAAACAAACAGGAGGCTAGATACTATTCCGATGCACACATAATTCAAGTCTTGAACACAAACACGTTGAAAGGGTGGATTAGTGTGCGTGAAATTTGAAGTCATTTTTATAACGCACTCCAAGCGGGGAACACTCCAAACCTCTTAAAATACTTTGTATTCTAGTTTTATTTTGTTTGCGAAAACGTTAGATTAGAATAACTTTATAATTTTAAATATTGTCATTAATGATTTTATAATATTAGGAATAACTACTGTTATCAGTAGGAAGTGTTTTACATGAAAATATATCGTGTTAACAGGAGTCCTTCAGCATAATGAGCTAGTGTCATAGGGGTCACAATTATTAATTTAAACTCGCCAGAAAGGGTAATCCCAATAAAAACACGTGGGAATAAGCTGTTTAATCATTATTTATGAACACTCAAATTACTAGACAAAAAATACGATTTTTGTTATGTACTTAAAATAAAAACAACAATAAAAAATAAACGTTAAGATAAAGTAGTCATGTTTGGTGTCAAAATGAAGGTCTTGACTTGCACAACCTGAAAATAATAATTATTTGTGTGCATATTAATTATAAACGTATATAACATGCGCGCTGTTTTGCCCCAACTGTAGTTAGAATCGCTAAAATCGATATTAGCAGACGACGCGCCACGCGCACGTGGCACTGAAGACAATCAACGCTTTCTCTTACAAACCGCTGGTTCATTTTGTCATTTTCACTGGAAAATATAGTACCTAATAAGTGAAAAGTTCAGATCAAGAGCTTTGTTTTGACACCAAACACGACACCATTGTGACAATTTCTTTTTGTGTTAATGTAACGTTATGCGTTAACGAAAGCGCACCCCGTTTTTAATATAACATATTTTAAAATAAAAGAAGCAAATACGGCCGTACCATCTTTTACTGGAACCATTATACAGCATTTCCAGGCCCCTATTTGAAAACCTTTGTAAAAGACGTTCGATAATTATTACATCTGATGTATCAAAAGTTTTATTTTTAACTAGCTTCCGCCCGCAACTCCGTCCGCGCGGATGTCAATCTTCGCGTGGATGGTATATACATATCTCCATTTTGAGTAACTCTGACAATGAAATCTTATAAATATCTGTTGGACGCAAGTACGGCTAGGCCTATAATAATTATGGATAGAGGGATCCCTCTATTGAGCTACTACTGTTGGGCTCGCGAACTGTAGAAAGTATTTTTTCATAATAATTCCGACCTTGATAAGTAGTAAATTACTGACAGTCACGAAAAGTTTGCAAAAATAAAAAAGGGATCGTGACAATGGCGAAAAAGAAAACTTTTAATATATCCCACCAAAACATTTTGTAAAATGCTAGCCAAGTCTCGATGGAGCAGCTTGTTTATCACTAAAAAATTATAAAATCTAGACTAAGTCATGCTAAGTCTAAGGTTCCTTTCTGCGATTTTTTGGCCATTAAAGCACATTAAAAAAAAACATTTTAAGTATTGTGCTATAGCTTACCAGATTACGAAAATTTCTACGTTCTAGTCTTCACAGAAGTTTTGAAATAGGAGCCTGAAAATGCAGTGAAATGGTTCCAGTAAAGGATTGTAAGGCAGTGTTTGCTTCTATTACGTTTAAAAAATCATTTTAAATTCGGTGCTCTTTAGGTAATGCAGAACGTTACATTAACACAAATAAAATTGTTATAATTTTGTCGTGTTTGGTATCGAAACAAAGGTCTTAATCTGAACTTTTCACTTGTTACTATATTTTCCAGTTAAAATAACAAAAACTACCAGCGGTTAATAAGAGAAGGCTTGGATTGTCTTCTATGAAAACCACGTGCGCGTGGCGCGTCGTCGGAAATATCGATTTTAGCGATTCTAACTATAGTTGGGGCAAACTGCGCGCATCTAACATACGTTTTTAATTAATACGCACACAAATAATTATTATTTTCAGGTTGTGCAAGTCAAGACCTTCATTTTGACACCAAACATGACTAGTTTATCTTAACGTTCATATTTTAAGTACATAATAAAAAAACATATTTTAAGGGAGTCCTCGAACATGAAGAGGGCAGCTAGTATCATAGGGGTCACAATTATTTATTAAGACTCGCCAGAACTAGACAGGCAATCCCGATAAATACGTGAAAATAAGCTGTTTATCATTAATCATAAGCACTAAAGTATCTAGACAAAAAATACGATTTTTGTTATGTACTTAAAATAAAAACAACAATCAAAAATAAACGTTAAGTTAAACTAGTCAAGTTTGGTGTCAAAATGAAGGTCTTGACTTGCACAACCTGAAAATAATAATTATGTGTGTGCATATTAATTCTAAACGTAAATTACATGCGCTCAGTTTGCCCCAACTGTAGTTAGAATCGCTAAAATCGATATTTCCCGACGACGCGCCACGCGCTCGTGGTTTTCATTAAAGACAATCCAAGCCTTCTCTTGCTAATCGCTGGTACTCTTTATCATTTTAACTGAAAAATATTGTAACAAGTGAAAAGTTCAGATCAAGACCTTTTTTTTGATACCAAACACGACAACATTATGACAATTTTATTTGTGTTAATGTAACGTTCTGCATTATCTAAAGCGCACATCGTATTTAAAATGTTTTTTTTTAGCATTATTAGCTAGTTAAAAATAAAACTTTTGATACATCAGATGTAATAATTATCCCACGTCTTTTACAGAGGTTTTCAAATAGGAGCCTGGAAATGCAGTGAAATGGTTCCTCTAAAGGATGGTACGGCAGTGTTTGCAAAACATTTTAAATACAGGGTACGCTTTAGGTAACGCAAAACGTTATACTAACACAAATTAAATTATCATAATGTTGTCATGTTTGGTGTCAAAACAAAGGTCTTGATCTGAACTTTTCACTTGTTACTATATTTTCCAGTTAAAATAACAAAAACTACCAGCGGTTAGCAAGAGAAGGCTTAGATTGTCTTTAATGAAAACCACGAGCGCGTGGCGCGTCGTCGGGAAATATCGATTTTAGCGATTCTAACTACAGTTGGGGCAAAACCGCGCGCATGTAATATACGTTTTTAATTAATACGCAGACAAATAATTATTATTTTCAGGTTGTGCAAGTCAAGACCTTCATTTTGACACCAAACATGACTAGTTTATCTTAATGTTTGTTTTATGTTGTTATTTTTATTTTAAGTTCATAACAAAACTCGTATTTTTTGTCTAGATACTTTAGTGTTCATGATTAATGATTATACAGCTTATTTTCACGTATTTATCGGGATTGCCTGTCTAGTTCTGGCGAGTCTTAATACATAATTGTGATCCCTATGACACTAGAAATACGTTTTTATTTTGTACTTAAAATATAAACGTTAAGATAAACTAGTCATGTTTGGTGTCAAATTGAAGGTCTTGACTTGCACAACCTGAAAATAATAATTATTTGTGTACGACACGCCACGCGCACGTGGTTTTCATAGAAGACAATCCAAACCTTCTCTTACTAACCGCTGAGACTTCTTGTAATTTTAACTGGAGAACAAAGTAACAAATGAAAAGTTCAGATCCAGACCTTGTTTTGACACCAAACATGACAACATTGTGACAATTGTATTTGTGTAAATGTAATGTTTTGCATTACCTAAAGAGCACCGTATTTAATTTTTTTTTAACGCTATAGAAGTAAACACTTCCTTGGCGTCCTTTACTGGAACCATTTCATTGCATTTTCTGACCCTATTTCAAAACCTCTGGAAAAGACTAGAACGCAGAAATTTTCGTCATCTAGTTAGCTATAGCACAATTCTTTTTTAAGCCTGTAGGTCATTTTATTGCATGTGTACCCATTAATGGCCAGAAAATGGCAGAAAGGAACCTTAGACTTGGCACGACTTAGTCTAGATTTTATAATTTTTTAGTGATAAACAAGCTGCTCCATCGAGACTTGGCTAGCATTTTACAAAATGTTTAGGTGGGATATATTAAAAGTTTTCTTTTTCACCATTGTCACGATCACTTTTTTATTTTTGCAAACTTTTCGTGACTGTCACTAATTTACTACTGATCAAGATCGGAATTATTATGAAAATATACTTTCTACAGTTCGCGAGCCCAACAGTAGTAGCTCAATAGAGGGATCTCCATAATTATTGTAGGCCTAGCCGTACTTGCGTCCAACAGATATTTATAAGATTTCATTGTCAGAGTTACTCAAAATGGAGATATGTATATACCATCCACGCGAAGATTGACATCCGCGCGGACGGAGTTGCGGGCGGAAGCTAGTTAAAAATAAAACTTTTGATACATCAGATGTAATAATTATCCCTCGTCTTTTACAGAGGTTTTCAAAAAGAGGGCTGGAAATGCAGTGAAGTGGTTCCAGTAGAGTATGGTACGGCCGTGTCTGCTTCTATTATTTTAAAAAATGTCGTTAAATAACGCAGAACGTTACATTAACACAAAATAAAATTGTCATAACGTTGTCGTGTTTGGTATCAAAACAAAGGTCTTCATCTGAACTTTTTATTTATTACTATATTTTTCAGTTAAAATGATAAAAAGTACCAGCGGTTAGTAAAAGAAGGCTTGGATTGTATTCTATGAAAACCACGTGCGCGTGGCGCGTCGTCATCTAATATCGATTTTAGCGATTCTAACTACAGTTGGGGCAAAACCGCGCGCATGTAATATATATTTTTAATTAATACGCAGACAAATAATTATTATTTTCAGGTTGTGCAAGTCAAGACCTTCATTTTGACACCAAACATGACTAGTTTATCTTAACGTTTATATTTCAGGCCCCCATTTGAAAACCTCTGTAGAAGACTAGAACGTAGAAATTTTCGTCATCTAGTAAGCTACAATAAAATACTTAACATCAAAAATTTTAAGTCTAAAGGTCATTGTATTGCATGTGTACCCTCCTTTAACGCCACAAAGAAAGTACCCTAAGACTTGCACGACTTAGTCTAGATTTTATTACTTTTTAGTGATAAACGAGCTGCTCCATCGAGACTTGGCTAGCATTTTACTGGATATTTTTCGTATTATAATTATTATATCTGATGTATCGATGGTTTTATTTTAATGATAGGTTAAAAAAACACAGCATGCAATCTGGGTAGGTCTGTTTTTAAAAAAAACGCGTCCCATAGTAAGGAATTTAATCCTTTTGTTGCGGGGGTTTTACAAACATACAAACCACATGCGCAAAGACACTGAGACTCGGAACAAGCATTCGTGGATCACACAAATGCTTGTCTTCCGCGACATGTCACGCTCAGTGGGTTTGGCGTGGAGACCTCAACCGCTCGGCTATCTTTGCAGCCAACCAGTTGAGTGTTGCAGGTGCTTAGGCTGTCGTTGTCTCTCACCATGCCTTTGATCACTGTACCCACTTCCTTCGCAGTAAAATAAACAGTAAGCTCGCTGCCTTCCTTAGCATCGGGCTCCGGTAGCGCTGGCCCCAAAGGCGCGACCCTGAAATTCTGATGATTATTGATATAAAATAAAAATTTTGTTGGATCAATGTTTAATATTAATGAATTAGTTTGAGTCACGAACATTATCAAAAATTATTGTTGATTTGTGATACTAGAATTAAATCTAAAATGTAAACAACACGTATGGTTTGCAAAATCCTGCACTTGTTTTCGTGGTGATAAGAAATGAAAATGAACCGTTTATAAAGCAGCAAGCCGCACGGGTTGGGTCTTACTTTTGTCAGATTCTGCAGTGAAAGGATTAAATATAAAATATATCTTCTTCTAATATATAAAATTCCCGTGTCACGATGTTAGTCACCTTACTCCTCCGAAACGGCTTAACCGATTATTACCAAATTTTATATGCGTATTCAGTAGGTCTGAGAATCGACTAACATCTATTTTTCATACCCCTAAGTGATAAGGGTTGCTCAAACTAAAAAAAAAAAATTTTATTCTCCCACTGCCGGCATAGGCCTCCCCTTTCTCGTTCCAATTTCTAGGGTCCTGTGCTAGCCTCATCTTTACATGGTGTTCTGGATTTAATCCAATATAAATAAATAAAAGGCCCGAACCATTTCAAATGAGATTATGAGAACTGTGAGAGTCGGTTAAGATAACGTGCGAGCAAGATTTTTTTGGAAAATGTGCTCTATGTACGGGAAGTTATGATATTTAGAGGTAGTATACAGCCGTATACAAGCGCTACAACACTTAATTGATTAATTAAATGACTAACCAAAACATCTATAAGTCACATAATCCACTAATATTTTTATACTCTCCGAGTAATTATTTTTTAAGCCGCTTTCAGTGTATAGCGCCCTCTGTGGATAAAATTAGCAACTGCGTACTAGGCAGGATAACTCCCATATTAACATGTTGAGGTCCCGTCGTTCCCTGAGCCTATTAATATCGTGTCCTTTCACAGAGGGCGCTGTAGGTACTCAATTACTACGCTTTGTCAATACAAATATTATGATTTAAATAATAACGATGATAGGTACTTTTTACTATTATTGACAGAATAGTTTACTGAGTCGGCGAAGGCAATCATTCATTGAAAACGAGAAAAACCGGAAGAGTTGAAAGTTACGAGTGAGTCGGACTTGCGGCACCGAGGGTACTGAACGAAACCAGTTGGTTGGGTGACTGAAATAAATTTGAGTCTCTGTCACCTATCATATAACCTGGTAAACTGATACTTATTAACTTTACGGATGCCTCCCACACGTACCAGAAAGGCTGGACATTCATGATGACATTCAAAATAAACTGAAAGTCCTGAAATATAATGATATTCAGAGATTACAAAATGACATATAAGAGAAAAAGATAGCCCAATACATTATCATAGATTGACCGCAGCAGTATTCGAACCTGCGTATCCAGACCTTGGTCCGGTGCCTCAACCACTCAGCCTCGCGGTCATGAAATAACCAAATTCACCACCTTATTAATACTGGATTTAAGTTCTTAATTTTTTTCAACTTTTATTATCGTTACACATCAACCGCCCTTCAATAATTATTGTTGCGGTGTTTTGTTAAAACAATGATAACTAATCAGATATTCCCTGAAATTAGATGACATCAAGGGCAATTATGTTCACATTAAAATACTTATAATACTTACCGTACTCACTTTGATAAGAATATCACCTTTTTACATATGGCATGCGGAGGAATACAAATCATGTGGTGATTAAAGCGTTGAACATGGATGTGGATGGATATAGGGGAAGAGCCGACCAAAGAAACTATGGATGGATTGTGTGAAAGACGATATGGCTGCAAAGAGTGTTTCCTGTGAGATGACGGCTGATAGAAAGGTATGGAAGAAGAAGACATGTTGTGCCGACCCCAAATAAAATAATTGGGATAAGGGCAAATAAACATATTACGGTAGGCGACGGTTACATGCAAAAACTTAATGTTTCCATTGTATAAAATTCTCGTCAGACGGTATACGAAATTGAACTCCTCCGGAACGGCTCGACCGATTCTCATGGTGCATATTGGGTAGGTCTGAGAATAGTTCATCTATTCTATTTTTTTCATTCCCATTTCACTTGCTATCGCAGCAAAATAACGTTTACCTACTGGGATAGCTAGTGTAAATGTCTTATTCTAAATTAACATGCATGTAACCCACATCTATGTCCACAAATTAACATTGTAGGCACTGTTGAGGATCTAATAGCTAATTCTATAATCTTTAAAAGGTAATGTAAAAAACACTGCGTAGACATCCCACCTACCAAGCACCTTTAGCAAGCAAAGTGAATAGAAAAGAGTCTTAATTAATGACCTTAGTGTACATTTACAAACTTATTGAAGTAACTTAACTATTTCATACAAAAACCATCATAATCTAATCTTTGTGTATTGGTAAAGGGCAAATTCTTGACAGAGATCTTTTAGCAATACCACTTCAACATCCGATACTGAACGCTTTAGTTAGATTGTCTTCTCCGAGATGTTAAGCTACAGTGCGACAAACAGCCCATCTGCCTGGCGGAGTTTGGTCTTCCTTTAGAAGCACAAATTTCATAGTATTTTTAGACCAAAGTCTGAAGGCGAGTCAAATACTCGTTCTGCCATTTTTGCCAAAAAAATGCAACTATAGAACAATATTCTTAATCTTGAACTTTATTCTTTAAAAATACTTTATTCTTAAAGCGGTTATCGTGGCACTGGACCAATTGTGGCAACGCGGTTAGCTTCGAAGGGAGCTGATCCTGATGGTTTAAATCCTGCTTTCTTGACAAGACTTACTGATGACCTATCTACACAATTCAAATCACATGGCATTCAATAAGTGTTAGCTCGAAGATGTTTTCCCCACCTACTTGGAAACGATCTCTTAACTCCTGAGACTGATCTGCTCCATTTGACTATTCGATTTTCCTATCGTTTTTTTGAGTATGCATGGTGCCATATATCCTCATATCAATCAGCTCAATCTAGTTACTAGCGGTGGACCCCCTTTGTCCCTTGTGTCCCCTGAAGTCGGCCCATTATGCATCGGATGGTTTTTTGAGGCCATTAGTCCTACCATCCAACCCCCTCCTGAAGGGCAGAACTCTTCTGAGACGTTCGCAAGCCTCTGTGAAGAAGCTCGGTGTGCTGAGGATCCTTGCCCTGTAGTCTAGACCCCTGTGCATTCTAAGAGCACGTGAGCTGCTAGTTCTTCATGTTTCAGATAGCCACTACATAATGCACTATCAGTAACATAGATGGTGAAAAGGTATCTGTTAAGTAAAATATGCCTGGTCAGTGAGTCCACCACTATTCTTAGGTATGCGTTAGCCCAACCAGGCTGCGAGATAGTTTTGGAGGGCGAATGGGGACCGCTTCCCTTGACTGTCTGCAGAAGTTCTTATCGGTCCAGCGATCGTTGTGATTGTTAGTGGTCTGTCGCCTTAACCATGATCTGTACTAGCTAAAGGCGATGTACGAATAGTGGTGGACTCGCTGACCGGCTGAACATTTCACTTAACAAATTATACCTTTTCACCATCAATGTTACTGATAGTCCATTATGTAGTGGCTATCTGCAACATGAAGAATAAGCGGCTCACGTGCTACTGGAGTGCATGGGATTCGCAGTCTGTAGTTTACTACAGGAATTAATTTAATTACACTAACCATTTGGAGCCACTTTTGACCCCTTCATAACTTAAGACAAATTTGTTACAAACATAAAATGTCAAATATATCTTAAAAAACTTGCGACATACTTATGAACTACTTAAGTTATATGCATCTCAAACGGTTATTTAGATAACAACGTCCAAAAATGGTGATTTTAGATTCCTGATAATCAAAACTAAACTTATGTGTCCCATTTTTACTATAACCTTAAGAGATGAACTATTCTCGTGTTTTGTTTAGTTTTTGTCAAAGTTTCGCGTTTATTACACTCTCTCATGATCATCAAAATCGAACTAGTACTTTCCATTAACTCAGAGAGCTTGATTTTGGTACAGGTTAGGGTTTAAAGGCCACATAAAGGAAAAAATAGGATAATCGAAAATCTGGAGCAAGTACCTGATGATCCTGATTAGAAAACACAAAAGCGCAAACAAACTATTAGAGATCGATACACGGTAATCTAATGAATCATCATCGGCCAAGCCTTTTCCCAACTATGGGTCCCAACGGATTCAGCTGAGTACCAGTGTTTTACAAAGAGCGTCTGCCTATCTGACCTCCTCAACCCAGGTACCTGGGCAACACGATACCCCTTGGTTAAAATGGTTGTCAGACTTTCAAGCTTCTGACTACCCGAAACGACTGTGAAATGGCAGTACGGATCTGAGAATCGCTTAAATTTTACATAATATTTGTCTTTATAAATAAATATCGGGACTGGCCATTTAAATCCTATCTCATTATGTTAGTATGCGTTTTCAATGTACGCTTTCAAATAGCGTTGGTCTGGACCTCACATGAACGTGATTCCATTTCCGCACTATTTGGCAATCTAACCTCAAAATAATGGCGTTTAGAAGTCCGTTGGTGCTATCTCGTAAGCGACGCATCAGGGACTCTTTCGCAAGATGGTTCTAAAATAATCTATTCTCGCTTCTATTAAAATCCCCCCAGTGCGCTGCAAAAACTTGAGATGCCCAAAAAACATTTTATAAACATTATTATATTGTTATAGAATGTTTTTAAAAACGTTGGCAATGTATACTATGTTGCAAAGCAAAGCAAGGTGAGGTAGTTACCACACAACCTGGGTCGTATGAACCCCATTCCATATCGTACTTCCCGAGGATTTGTCGCCGTCGCATGAGGCTGAAGCTGGTAACGTAATATATAAAATGGAATTTCGATTTATAAAATCAAGATTAGTGCAGCATTCTAAGAAATTTAACACGATAATCCAAGTTTTCGGTGATGTAAAATGGAATATACCTTGACCTCTAACGGCTGATCTGAATAAATAATATGGGAACCTTTTGACATGTACAAAACGTTAGGCATTTTGCCCCTAAGCTCCCTCCCTATGTCGAGGGCATTAGATAAGTCTGCTGTGATCAAGATCCTGTGATCCAAATATTCCAAATTTTAGACTCCTCTTAAGGAGTCCTAGCGATTAGACCTCCGTTATAAGGTTCGGTATTTTGCTACCTGATTTGAAAACTAGCAGTTCACTCTTACCGATGTTATACTTAAAACCATAATCTCTGCATAAATCTTACAAATATTTATCAATACTCTCAGCCCTCTTATCAATGGGCTTAACAGGACCATGTCGTCTGTGTAACTAATATGACTTGCCATCCATAGAGCATCCAACACTGGTCCGGCGAAGCTCATCAGTCAATCCATTAATAGAAATATTAAAACGACGCCCTAGATCACACTAGATTTCAATATGCCTGAGAATTAAGCCCGTCCAATGTCCATCTTGTATAAATTCTCCGGTTATCGTCTCAATAAGCATAAAATCTTCTTGGGAGTATCTGTATTCCTCAAAAGCTTATTCCATAACGCGTTGTACGAGACTAAGTCGAATGCCTTCGATAAGTCCAAAAAGCATGCATAAGCCAATTGCTACATACATAGTACTCAACAGTGTGTTTTTCAAAACAGCACTCTCAGTGAAAAGACCAGGCCTAAAATCGAACAACTGTGTACATATGTAGCACCACAAACCTGCTTATAGGTGTCAGGTGCTACATAAGAGTTGAGAGTGCTATACAAGAGTTTCCATGTGGATGGTTTTCCAACAAAAATATGGATGGACTAATCGAAAAGCGACTGAAAGTGGAAGAATCGTCATCATTTTCTTCAGCCCATGTTCGTCCACAGCGGGACATAGGCATCTCCAATTGCACGCAGTCACTCCAGGGTGAGTGAGGACTGAAAGAATAAAACGGGTCCATGGTAGGAAAGAAGGAAGATAGGAAGCACATAATTTCTATTTTATAATTTTTAAAGTAGACAACTCTATAGATAGGCTAAACAATGAACTCATGGTATCTTGGATTGGGAAAACATTAAGGGCCCTTTACCTTTCGTCTGTTCTTGGGCGGCTAAAGAGCACTTGGACAGAGATTAATCTTTCAGTAAACGAGTTCCATATTACATAACCAGTTTCATGGTAACTTTAAATATTTTAGTCTTTAACGAAAGAAGGTACTTATTAGAAAGTTAGCCAATGCATCCGTTATTGTATACGATGAGGACCTTAATATAACCGGAGAATATTTCTTTGTTTTCTAACGTTTTTGCCATTCTTGAGTTATTTTCAATCAAAATGGAGCCGATGAGCTATTAGCTCATTAATTTATTCGTTTATACCCGTGGTGCTTGACAACTGAGCCTCACTCAGTCACTGAGCCTCCCGCTTGGAGTAGAAAGAAGTAGAATATAATTGTCTTACTCTGCCTTTTTATTATATCTAGACTATTCAATTTATTATTTTGTCTAGCTTTCCCGGTTACTGAGATACAGCTAATGACAAACGGACAGTTTAAGTTTCTTAGAAACTGATCATAGTGTAATGTACTTCAAAGATTTATAGAAATTAAAAATTGTAACCTGGTTTTTCTATGTTCCATATAATAATGCGTTAAGAAGGCATCTTGTCTGACGTACCAGGTCAGACATCTTTGAAATGTGTGTTAAACAGGAAACAAATCATAAAAAAGGCGTAGAAGTGTCAGTCGTTTGTCAAAAAAAGTATCATAAAAAAATGGTTACAGTCAGGTTCATCAATATAAATTTCTTAAATTAGTTTAAATCTCATTACAAATGATATGAGTTACTTGAATATGTACTAAGTTTGTAGATATAAGAAAAGAAAAGCGAAAAAAAATGTGGAAACACAATTCTATCGAAAGTGTGAAGCTACAAAACTCGAATATTCCGCTGGAGGCGCTGCTTGGACTACGAGGAAAATTTTAATCTCGTAAACGGTAAAAAACGACTTCTAAATATAATATTAAACGTACAAACGTATATTATTAAGTAATGATGGTTATTATTAGCGTAAATTTGACGAAAAACTGTCTTAATTTTTGGCAAAAAACGCCGCAGGGCACTCCATAGATGGCGCTAGACGTCAAATTAGAAGTCGCAATGGTTTCGTTACGCCGGTTGGGTTAGGGTCGCGGCCGGCGCTTCGTTAAATTGCTTCTATCCTCAAAATCCCGAGTCCTTTGGGATTCTAATTTTTGTAAGCTCACCGCACTGCAAGTGTAGGGAGCTTTAGAATACTCTTGAATTATTGTTAGGTTGGTCAGAATCTGGCATGTGATTGATATTAAATCAAAAATATGTTAATCAATGAATCAACGAATACCGTTCTTGCTTAATTGAGTAACCTTACGAAAGAAGATCTTTTAGTCGTATTTAAATGTAAGATTATGATTAAAAGCTGATTAATGATCACTTCTGAAATTCGCACATAAAATGACTAATAAAAATGTCGAAGACAGATATTTTGATTAAGCATGTCACTATTAATAATAGTTTGCCAATTTGCAAATTGCCAATAATAGTTTTAACCACCAGAGGAAGCTGACTTCAAACTTAGACCAGCAACATTTTCGTATAAAATTGTTTTCTTTTTATGTTCATTAGTATGTTATCTGATACGATAGATTATTTTTTGATTTTAGGGTTGGTTTTTAAACTGTTTCAATATTTAGTTTAAAATAATTGATTTTCCATTTTCAATGTACAACTTTGAATATATTTTTTTTCAAACATTAATCATTGAATAGCTTCACCATCCATCTTAAACTGTTCCATCCCTTCTGGGACTGGCTGGAGCGGCGACACGAAGTTCTCACATGCCGACAGACAAAGGTGCTGACCGGTCATGGCTGTTTTGGTAAGTATCAGTATCGGACCGGACGTGAACCAACTGGTCGGTGTCTCCATTGTGCTAACCCAGTAGACGACGCGACGTATACTTTAATAGGCTGTTCAGCGTGGGCAAATGACAGACGCGACTTGATTGCAAATCAAGATGGGCAAGCGCTCTCACTTACCCGCTGTCATCTCAGCCATCTCTCCGGACGGAGGGAAAGCGCTTGGCTAGCGGTTGCCACCTATTGTGAAACCGTCATGCTAGCAAAAGAAGCTGCGGAACGAGAGCGGGAGTCGACTATTGACGACCCGTCGCGGCTTAGGTGACTTGTGCGTCGAAGACAGAACGATCTGCGACCACCGTAAGGTCGGGCCTGCGGTTGGCAGGGAGGGCACTCTGCCATTCGACCAGCTAACAGGCCAAGAAGGAGACGGACGTGTCGTCCTACACGTCGGTTCTTTCGAGAAAAAGTCCAACAGGACATAGGCCGGCCAGAGTCGCGCTGAGCATGCGCGATCTCGTGTCTCTGGCTCAGGCAGTTGAAGGGACCCGGCATGTTTTAGGCGGTGGGAGTCCGACATATGCCCCGCCGTGCCCTCGAAGTGGGGTTGAAGTCATGAGAGTTTCACATATCATGAGGTCATCTTTAAGATTACTATAGTACCATTATCAACCAATGGCGACAAACAGGACCAGAAACCAGGTAAGCAAGTAGCAGCATTAGTTGGTCGTACTATGAGAGAAGGTATTTAGAAAGAAGATCGGCTATCACTAGGAGAAGAACGGCTATCTGCAGCAGTTATACATGAGGGTGGTGCTAGGAAAACAGTAACATGTTTTTGTATCTCTTTTCATTCAATATGTAGAAGTCTTTTGCAAAACATGGAAATGATATTAAATTGGCAGGTGGTCAGGTGTAGTGGCAAGTGGCAACTGTGGCAAGTTCTTTTTTCTAAAGAGAATTTTGGCAAGGTCCTCAATTTTTCCAATTTGGTGAAATAACCTGATGGTCTGCAAAGCTGCTTTGCTACAGAATCCACAGCGTGCGTTGGCCGTCAGAGTTATAAGGCGGTATCGCACGATGTCAGGGGAAGCGGCGACACTCCTCGCACAGACGCTGCCCTGGAAATTTGAGGCTAGAACATTAGCACTGCTCTACGCGTGGCGAAGAAAAGATGAAACCCAGAGCAACGAGCTATCTTTGAGGGAAAGCAGGGAGGAGTTGCGAATGGCGGCACTGACAGACTGGTTCTATAGCCTACAGAGTCCCATCGCTGGGGCTGAACTCATAGCTGCCATCCGCCCCGTCTTCTGAGAATGGTCGGAGCGGCGGCATGGAGCTCTTACATACCAACTGACACAGGTGCTGACCGGCCATGGCTGTTTCGGTAAATACCTGTGTCGGATCGGACGTGAGCCAACATGAGAGTGCCACCACTGTGAGGCCCCAGAGGACGATGCAAAGCACACTTTGCTGGTCTGCCTGGCGTGGGCAAACAATAGGCGTGACCTAGTCGCAAACATCGGCGAACCGGCTCTGTCACTCACAGATGTGATCTCGGCCATGGTACGGAGTGAGTGCGCCTGGCAGGCAGTAGCAGACTACTGCAAAAACACCATGGCGACCAAGAAAGCTGCGGAACGCGTGAGGAAATCGTCGAGTGATATCCCATCGTGACGCAGACGTCCGAGGCGGCAACAACAAAACGACCTACGGCCACCGTAAGGTCGAGCCTGCCGGTGGCGGGGAGGGCACCCTGTCACTCGATCAGCCAGCAGGCCAAGAAGGAGACGGGCGCGTCGTCCTGCGCACCCGTTCTTATGAGGAGTGGGCTTTTTACACCTATCCCTTGAGAAAGAGTCCAAATTACTAGATCCAGCCAGAGTCGCGCAGAGTATGCGCGAGCGATCCCGTGACTCTGGCTAAAGCAGTAGAAGGGGCTCGGGGTGTTTTTAGTCGGTGGAAGTCCGACATATCCCCACGCCGTGCCCTCGACGTGGGTTCAAAAAAAAAGGTCCTCACTTTTGCAAATCCGACTCGTACTTGTCCGCTTTTTTCTCAACTTCAGCAAGCCTGTATTTAAGAATGGAAATATGAACTCAATGATAGTGAGTGCGAGTGAGATCGATTTTTTATAGAGTCGACAGTAAAAACTTAAAATACAAAGTAAAACAAATGGTTTTCTTATGTTTTATATTAGCTAAATAAATAAATGTTGTAGGTTTTAGGACACATAACGAAACTCAAATTAGTCTCACCTGAACAAACGAGCCACTGTATCATGCCATATTTAGTTAAATTGTTGTAGCCGTTGCTCGCAGCTTCGGACATTAGTTAAAGCTGGAAAAACATTATCTTCCTTTGACAGTCGAATAAAGTAACGTATATGTAGATCCAAAGTATAAGCTACCTCCATACCGAATTTCGTCAAAATCAGCTCAACCGTTTGGGCTTTAAGAGTTAACAAACACACACATGACACATACAAATGTACTAACTTACTAACATGCCTATGCATTCATAAGTGTTCTTAAAATTTTTAATTCTTATAACCGCGTTATTCCAATCCGCCATTGGCGGAGAAATCGATGAACATACTAAGAATAGAATCATGAAAATACATTGCCCAAGCTAGCAATAACGATCTTAAAATAACAATTGCTGGGCCAAACACAATACTTTTTATTTGACGTCAACGAAAAATACTTAGAGTTACGCAAATTTGGCAAGTCGTCTCGGCTTAATCGGTATAAATAAACAACAAACCTGCTGAATTAAGTAGGCCCTTCTTGAAGTCAGTTAAAAACAGGTTTTAGTAAGAAGAAAATGAAAGTGCTAAAGAAAATGTTAATTAAAAAAGAACTTTTTTTGCGTGATTGAGACCATTACAGGTAATTTATTACAATTCACCAATATAATTCGTATTGATGACCTCTAAGACAGAAACGCATTCTTAACCATTTACTACGCCAGAATTAAGAGGTAGTCTAAAGTCTATTATAAAAAGTCTTGGCGTTTGTAGCAGCATTAGCGCAGTCAAGGTGCAGCAGATCACAACATTGAGGGCACGGAGTACCGATTGACATCGGTGTTCACCGGTCACGGCGGGGTAAGTACCTGTGTCGGATCGAGCGTGAACAAAATGGAGGGTACCACTATTGTACGGCCTCAGAATATGATGCAAGGCACACATTGCTTGACTGTTCAGCGTAGGCAAACGACAGGCGTGACCTCCAACCACCTAAGTTGGTAGGGCACCCCACCACTCGGAAAGCTACCATTCCAAGAAGGAGAAGGACGAATCGTTCTGCGTGTCCCTTCTCACCAGCAGTGAGGGTGACTCTTAAGAGTCGGGGCCCGGGGTGTTTTTTTAGTCGGGCTCTTAACAGTCAATCCTCAAGAAGAAGCCCTAAAGGACTAACGCTTCCCGGGTTTGGCAAATGTAGAATTCCGGGGTGTTTTTAGTAGGTAAAAGTTCCACATCTTAATCCCACTCGGGTTAAAAACATTAGCTTTCTAAACCGCAGAAAAAAATGTCATACTATTAAGACTACAAATCTATAATACAGCTTTTGTTACTATGTGCTGGTACGAAAACGATTTGCTGTAACGCGCATTATGAATGTATAGCATAATAAATATATCATAACTAAAAATGACGTATTGGTAATGATGGAATTTTAACGCGACGGATACCAGATTTTTTGGATAGTCGAGCTAACCTGATCCGATTGAATAATTTGCTTTTAACCATCAAAGTCCACCCTTAGATTCCTTGTATAGATAACTCCATGGACGAGTTCATGATGAGGCAAGAAATACTCAACATTATCACCTGTTTGAAGTTTCTTAGACGTCTGTATTTCAGTTCTGCTATGTGCAATAAATCCTCGTACTCCTGCATGAAGGCAGCATATTACTTCATGAAACCTGATATAACGATTGTAGATCTGCGTCTCGTACAATTTACCTAAAGTCTCATCATTTACCTTCCTTTTTGTTAGGCGGGGGAATCCTCATGGACATTTTATAACTAAAGTAGTCTGAATTGTAAAACTATAAGGTTGTATGCTACCTATATGGCGCTTTTGTGATTAACTTGACCATGCTACCGTTACCACGGTCACCAGAGCTGTTGGAGATAATTAAAGAAAAAGCTAAATTAGGAAGGTCACCTGACAAAACATAGTTTTTAAAGGAACAAGTCAAAAAACGTCAGTAAGTCAGTCAATAAATTTGGATTAGATTATAAACATTCATTGGCCTAGCCTTTTTAAGCTACGCTTGACGCGATTGGTCCGTAGATGGGTGACCATCTTTGACATAACGAGTTCCTCCGTGTTTCGGAAGGCACGTAAAATTGTGGGTCCCGGCTGTTATTCCTACATCTTTAACAGTCATTACAGAAAGTTAGAAGCTTGAAAAGTCTGACAACCAGTCTAACCAAGAGGTATCGTGTTGACTAGGCTAGTTATTTTGACGACCTCTGTGGTCGAGTGGCGTACGCACCGTTTTCAAGATGTCGCTAGCTCTGAGGTCCTGGGTTCGATCCCCGGTCGGGTCAATGTAAAAATTCATATTTTCTACATTGTCTCGGGTCTGGGTGTTTGTGGTACCATCGTTGTATCTGAATTCCATAACACAAATGTTTCAGCAACTTACTCTGGGTTCAGAACAATGTATGTGATGTTGTCCACATTTATAATATTTATACCAATGAAATAAAACCTGTTCGATGAAACTTTGAATCAATATACACGTTGATTTTTAGTCGTCTTACAAAAGGAGCCCAGTTCATGTATCCGACGTAAAATACCCCTAGGCGCAATTATTATTTTTTTATCATCAACTAAGATAATAAGTACGAAGAAAAATTAAACAAGAGAAATCTGAAAATACTCTTAAAAATTATAAAAACGCCGCCGCCCGCGCCCCTCACCATTGTTACAAGGCTCGTACCGCTCTCGCAACAGAGCTGTATTTCTAAAAAACTATGAATTACGTCATAATATTGAATAAAAATTGCATTTTAAATTTATTCAAATCTCATAAATACCAATTTTTTTTATCATGAACGTGTTCTAGTCATTGGATACACGAACTGGGCTGCTTTTGTAAGACGACTAAAAAATCACGGTGTTATTGTATTAATAAATTGAATCAATAAAATGCAAAATAAACAACCACTTGAAGACTCAAAGAAACTGAACTGAAAATGGTTACAACGGTAATTTTTTTTTTGAACATTTATTTAAGTATAATCTTAAGCCATACTAAACTTAACCTACAAGGTGGACTACGTTGATTTCCAAGAGCCAACAAGCCCAAACTTGACTGGTGCTTTTGCATTCTCGCAAGTCAAAATTATCCAACGTACGTACTGTCGCCATGTTAAAGACCTTGCTCTAAGAAATGCTCTCTTCTAGTTTTATTGTATCTGTGTCGTCCGCGCCGTAGCTTTCGCGCCTGCTAAGTTCTCCCCTTTGCGTGCGTGAAAATCATTTTCCAGTTACTTAGTTATACTCATATTAATCCAAAAAGAAATATAGCAGGATTTGAACCCCTAAGCTATCACTGATTTTTAACGATCCATACCACTAGGGTAACGGAAATCGTTAATATTATAGCGGCAAAAATTTTAGATCGGAATTTAGATGCTTGCTTCTGTTATCCTGGATACTTTTTAAGATGCTGAAAACCAACGAAGTTAATTATTTATTTCCCTCTTATCATATCCAGGATTGCAATCTTGTCCCTTTATTGTAAGTTTTGTTTGCATTAACTTGATAAACCTAAGAAATTCTGAATCTAACTGAATAGTAGTCCGCTACTATAGAATCTGACAGCTGACTGATGTGGCAAATAAAAACGTAATACATTTCTTATTTGCTTTTAAAGTTGATTTTCCCGTTTAATTCCAAAATATATCTTGCTTTGCTTTTAATAAGATGAAAACGACAATTTCTTTGTACAGGGTATTTCAAGACTATATTAATTTGTTAAGAAAAAAATTGATTTCTCTCTTCAAACCGTCCTCAAATTATCAATTTCTCGTGCCCTATTTCCAATGGTCTAAAATATCCTTGGATATTTAAGAGCCTAAAATAATCTGCCTGTTTGATAGACGAATAGTGGTTTTAAATTTTTAATGATATAGGTCATCTAGAAAATCGATATCTGTGGCCTAGATATAGTGTGGATATGCTAGCCAACTTCACACAATCTGTGTGGAAGCGAGATGAACTGATACAGTATTTAAGCTATTAGACAAAGATAGCTTTGAAAGGCAGATATTTATAAATTGAGCTATGTTATGAATATTGATCAAATTAAACACGAGACTTCCTTTAACTTTAGTTCTTCAAAAGTATGATAATTATCGAAATTATTAGAATTAAAATTAATTAACAGTTTTAAGACCATTCTAAAAAAAGGAACTTAACAACATGAGGATATTTAAGTACGTCCTAAGACACAAGAATAAGAGAAAGGGGTTTTTTTAGATAAGTTATTTTGGATTAATATTAAGTTACCTTTTTAAGATACGGTGTTGCGCAATAATTATTAATGACTGGCACGTTTGCGTGGAAAAGTGAATTCGGACAAAATTTTTGGACATATCATATACTCTAAATTTTAATTTATGAACCGATCGAGATGAAATAAACACAAATGTATGAAGCTTACGGCTATAATACTAGACAACCATAGATGAATTCATTGCGCTGAAACGAATCGACACAGACAAATACCTAATTGAAAAAGAACCTACCCAACCACGCAGCAAGCATTACAAAGACATCAATGTACAGGTTTCACTTTTTTACGATTTTATTTTATGTTGTTTCTATGAATAATGCGACACCGAAATAAATTGAGGCGCCTGTTTTGATTGAAAACACGGCCTAAATCCTATCGAATTATTATGTATGTAACATACATAAGATAACTGAAGCATTTTAAGAACAATATCAATGCCCTTCATAGCATATTGTTGTAATTCAATTAGAAGCATACAACAGAGTACAGAGCTACTAGAAATATAATAAGAAAGTCATCGCGTGACCCACGCTTTAACTCAACAAGCCCGTGGCAAGAAAACGAACGAAAAATACATGAAAAAGTTACAGGTTTAGTATTCTATAGCCTTAGAACGAGTATTAAAAAAATGATCGAAAGCTAAAGGGTTGATACTTTTGCTTAATAGATGCGCTAATCTCGAGACAAACAATGAATCTTTCGTCTTGAATAATTTGCTTATTAATTAAGATGGATAAAAGCTAAACTTGAAATGCTATTTGTCAAATATATATCATAGATAGATATATCCACAAAGTGTATGAATGAAAACTAAGAAACTATTGTACCCCAAAAATATATTTCTAAATAGAACAAGAAAGAAAAAAATATTGTCAATGTTATTTTACTTAAAAGCAATACAAATATGCTATCGGGTAAGACAAGGTCATATCATAAAATGTTATTTCAAAACAAAACCCCCCCTAATGTCCATTTCAGCATAGCGTTACTGGCATATTATTTATTTCGAATAGTCTCGTAGCAGAACATTGAGTGTTGACCGAGAGGGATAGCGGAGGCATCCCGCCGGCGCGTAATTGATTGCAGTCCGCGTGGGGTCGTCGAGCCGAACGCACGCTCGTAGCGCCCGCCACCGCCGCCCAGCGCCCTAGCCCTTTGTCCGTCTCATATACCAAATCGAACAAATCCTAGAGACACCAGTGATTCTCTAACCTTTTTAAGTGATATAAGACAAATACGGGTGAGTAATTCAACCTCTTTTATGGTCTATGTACATATATCGTTCGACAATGCACTTGCACATGCTCCGTTCATAAATCAATACTTATTGATTTACTTTTCATGCAGCTGCGCAGCCCGAGCGAAATATGGAAAATATGCACAAGCGAAAGCTTCCTCCGACTAATCCTGATGTTGAGGTAATTACACATTATAATTATAGAATAATATAAGCTCTTATCTCATGATAGCTCGCGAATGAAGTCTTTGAACAGCTGAATTGTATCCCAAACATTGGGCTCCCAATTTACTGTAGTACTCGGTCACTTGCCTTGCAGTGTCAATTAAATTTAATAACGTAAATACGTTTCCTTAATTTACGTATACATGGTAAAAATGCAAGTTAACAGGAAATATTTATTTTTTCAGGAAATTATTTGTATTTCTGATGATGAAGACGTACCGCCAGTGGTCCGGTCTAAACCTAATGAGGATGATCCTCAAAGCAGCGCGAGTGCTGTAGATATTGTGGATCTGGAAGTTCCGGATGATGATGTCATTCCGATTTACGAGATCGACGACGACGAATCGGAAGAGGAAGTGGAGGTAGAGCCGCCCTCTGCTGAGCCTCCTGCTGAGCCTCCTGCTGAGCCTCCTGCTGAGCCTCCTGCTGAGCCTCCTGCTGAGCCTCCTGCTGAGCCTCCAGCTGAGCCTCCTGCTGAGCCTCCTGCTGAGCCTCCTGCTGAGCCTCCTGCTGAGCCGTTGGAAACGATCCAAATCCTGACCGATGATGACCTACTAGAGCCTGACTCGGAGTCCCTGCTCTTATATGACAGTGACACTGATATCGAACCCGAATCGTCTGATGACGAATCGCAGGACTCGCAGGACTCGCAGGACTCGCAGGACTCGCAGGACTCGCAGGACTCGCGAAACGATAATAGCAGGGCCGACTCCGAATCTCCAGTACACCCGTTTGATCCTGATGAATTCGCACACGACCCTGACGACACCATCGACCGTCGCATAGCAGAGTCCGACCCGGATGCAGACACGAGCAGCCCCCATTACTGGGCTCAGCGCGGTGAGAATTTTATTGATTTAAGGATAATAAACAACATCTTGTCAAAAAACTTTTCTTCTAAATGCAAATATGTTTTCAGCCCCCGATGTATACAGGCTGACCAGGGAAGGCGACCCACTTATCTGTACGTATTGAAAAATCAAATCAATGACATTTTGCCTTTGTTTAGAAGCCTTTGACTAAAAACATTAACCTTTCCAGCGCCATTTCTGCTACGCGCCCTGCAGCAATCAATTGCGCCCTCTACCGGAGTGAAACCGGTTGGACTTCCCGTTAACGGCACAGTTACGGGTATTTATAATATTTACAGGCATTTTATTTTAAAAGGTAAGGGGTATATTGTATAATAGAAACCGTTTACATTTTATTTGCATTTATGATTTCAGAAATATTCAATACGTTGGAAGGGATTGAGCACCCTACAAATGAACTCTTCTTAGAAAATTTACGTAATATGAGCCCGGATACCTCCAGATTCATGAGGGGATATCGATGCGAACTTATCAGGATGAACATCCAGCGCACTAATGAGAGGATTGCTCGTATGAACTTGCGGCTTGACGACGGGAGCGGACCAAGCGGAGGAAGTGGAGGAAGCGGCGGCAGCGGCAGCAGAGGCGGCAGCGGCGGCAGCAGCGGCAGAAGCAGCGTCAGCGGCAGCAGCGGCGGCAGTGGCGGCAGCAGCGGCAGCGGTGGCAGCGGGGGCAGCGGCGGCAGCGGCGCCAGCGGCGGCAGCAGCGGCAGCAGCCGCAGCGGCGACAGCAGCGGCAGCAGCCGCAGCGGCGACAGCAGCGGCAGCAGCGGCAGCAGCCGCAGCGGCGACAGCGACGACATCGGCGAGCTGGACCTTGTCTTTGAGCTGGTGGAAGAAATTAGCCTACCGGGGGACATGCCCGAGCTCGAGGTATGGCTGAATGGCAGCATGTCGGAAGACAGTGGAGACGATGATGATGACATCATGAACCTGTTTCCCCGCCTGTCGCACCTGAACTGAATTAAGGCGTTATACAATAAAATAATATGCCCATAAACAGGTCACGCACAGGTATTGGGTTTAAAATCCAAGATGGATATGAATATAAGTTATAAGCTATTTAATCAAACTTAATTATACTCGTAGGTGTGCGTAATGCACTTTCATAACTAACTTATCAATTTTCTTGAGTTCGTACAAAAACGTATTTTGGAATCTTTTATGTTCCTTCAACTTTTTTTTGTGTTGGTCGAATGCTCAACTATTTGTAAAAACAAAAGAAAAACTATTTTGAAAGTATTTTTCGAAGGAGTTTTCCTTCACTTTAATTTTATATACGTCTTTTTATATATCTATAAGATTGTATCCAAATAACCAAAGTAGCAAAGTAAGCACTTTAATCTTTAGAATTAAAAAAAACAGTAGTCGTGAGAAAATTTGACTCGATTCTCAGTGTCTCTTAAAACTTAAGAAATCAATGAAATATCTCAAATAAACTGAATTAAATACTCATTTCCCGCACCTCCTTTTCTTATCCAAGTGGAAAACAGGTAAAAGGTAATGGTGAAGACAGGTAAAGGTAAGATGGTGGTAAGGTAATTGTGGTGCATCAGGTAATGTAAAGGTAAGGTAAGGTAAAAAACAATACAAAAAGTAATTTATGAACGTCCCAAATTAATGCTCTTTCGCATTAAATTGGGACGTTCATAAATTACTTTTAACCTTGACATTTTCAAGAAATACTTAAAAATGACTTGTTTTTTTTTCACGAAGTGGGTGGATTTGCAATAAAGATAACATGTGAGGTAATTTTGGTTTTGGGAATAAAACTAATATTATCCTAAATAATGGTAAAATTTAAGGTATTATCATGAATGATGTCACTTGTGTCAAATTTGAGTGTAACAACATAAAAACAAAGTTCTGAAACAAGTTCTTGAACTCTTTACTCTTGAGTTATTTTTTCTTGTTAATAGGGTAAATTTAATAATTATGTAAAAATCATACTCATTTGGTAATTAAGCTACATTATGAGATAAAGGACCAACTAATCTGCACAGATTCACTAAAAATGTAGCTGTTTACAATTCTGATACCGGCCGAGTAGGAGAGAGATGGAAAGTTACATTAATTAAGTTGGTAGATACATAAACGTTAGCTATGGTAAAACGGTAAACAGGACTTAGGTAGAAATTAATAGACTTAAAAGACCAGATAAAGTGTCATATCGATAACTATCAACCCAAACCCAGACTTCGAGCTAAAAATCGGGTTTAAAAAAAAAGTTTCAACAAAATCTTATTTTGCTTTTCATATTCTATACTTCGACCGCTATTCCATCGCAAAAATCTAGGTAATAGTCGTTTATGCAAGACATAATGTCTGATAGTGAGCCTTTAGATCAAGCCTTCAAGATATCAAATTGCTCAGTTACTATCTATAACTTGTCAATTCTGAACCTTACTTCAAGTATCATTAATCATAATTTTTGTACCATGTACTCGTATAGTGGGATTGCAACCGTCTTTCTTTAAGATATTGTGCCAGGCCTCCTGTATGACTTAAACATTTTGTTGTCTTTTTATTTGGGAAGTCCACGTGGACTGATTTCGGCCAGAGGAAGGCGGAGAGATCTGTTCGTCTCTTGCCGGCCAAAACCACTGTATCACCCTTCGCTCGTATCTGAAATCACGATGAAAACTGGAAATTACTGGGAAAATAAAGGTTAAGCTTCCCTCATGTTTGGGAATCCAATCTCTGATCGAGTCTCGGATAGATAATTTTTAATTTAGATTAGTTTCCGATTTCATACCAGTCTTATTTGCGATTGAAAGGTACTAACTTTGTGAAGGCTTTAAGAAATATGTTTTGCTCGTTCAGTTTCGGTACACGTAATCGTTTGAGTTGTTTGTAGGATCATGACGTGACTCTAAAAGCTGTTTGCATGAATTTGGTGGCCATTCATTCTTCTTAATAAAGAAAAGAAAGTGCAAACAGGTTTCTAAAGAATCTACGTCAGAGGATATGCATTATATTTTTGTCGTTTCTTTATTATGTTTATTGAACTTAAATCTTACCAATACAAAATATTTCCTTCAAATGATTTTTTTCAATAAAATCTTAAGAACAGCCAGTCTAAGAAAAGCTAATAGCTAATCTAAGACGTAACTGAAATCATGAAAATAAAATATAATTCGATAAATAATTTCGTTAGAATAAATATAATATCTATTGTCATCAAATAAAGGATTTCCGCCAATTTAATGGTCGCTCCTCATGCTGGGAACCAATAAAACAGGCAAGGCAACGCAACCTTCGCTAGCCGAAATCATAAGTACCCAAAGCCACGTGCCAGTGCGTAGCGCTACAATAAAGGTGTATTTTGAACACCGGCACGAGGCGCCGGCTACATACATCGATCGTGAAATCGGGAGACGGGACGACATACACGTGCGGCTTGGGGGGCACGCGGGCGCTGTCTAAGCGCCGCAGCGCCGCCCGGCCGCCGGCGGAGCCCTGGCCTCGCGCCTACACGATGCCCCGCGAACATACCCATCCCACTCACCTTTTGATTACTCTGCGCAATATATTGCCTATGTATGTGTACACTGTCTCGTTACTCCGGTCGATTATTTGCCTCCCTCGGGAGTAGCCGACGATATCACTTGTCGGTATGAAATGTATTTGATTGCAATGGTAAAGATTTATCACTTTGATATTGCGTGTTTATGATTTAATGGTTTTAAGGATTTTAGATGAATTAATTGTTCTCTCGTTAGGGTAGTGATTTGTTTACAATGTTATAGTAACTGTATAGTATTTTAAATTTGATTTAGGATTAATGTGTTGTCCATCCATCCGTCTGTCTTTGAGGACGTTTTCTCACGAACGTGGCATAATGCTGAAATTTATATCAAATACTTAAATCCCCAGAGTAAAAAAAAAAGTCGTTTATATCGCAAGTTTTCGACGCTCGAAAAGGAATCAAAACATAGTATTTCCCGTGAACTGTTTCAATTTGAACAAGTATTGCCTGAGATAACAGACTATTTTTGTTAGATTTTGCTAATATGGACTAGCTTCATAGGCTATTTGGCCAGTTCTGCAATCTAATTGTCTTTCGATGTTTCGGATATTTGCTTAGTTAGAGTTAAAAATAAGACTGGCTGTAATTTTTAGTAAAGTAATACAAAAAGGCATACAAATAACTATTACAAATTTGGCATGAATACGTTAGTCTATGCTCAGTCCGCCCAGAGAAACTCCAATGCTAGAAAAAAGACGATCATAAATTTTCCAGCCTTCATACATAGGTAAGTATACAGCTGTCTGGGACTCGCAGACAAATAACCCTTCCGGTGTCATGCTGTCCTTATCATTGTTAAGCGTAATATAGAGACGAATAGATATTGTAGAATACTACATAGCTAAGTGCCTCTTCTGCTGACGACTGTGATTTCAACATTCACCATCCCTTTCCTACTCACCGGCAGCTTTGTTGGCTTTTCTTTCTTGCCCAGTGTTTCCACAGCACGTCGAGGACAGCGCTAGTGGAGGCTATTATATGTTTGCTAGAGTGTTTCCTAGATGGCGGTTTACGGAAGCTGTGAATCGCGCTATGGTTTTGTTACATCTCACGATGCAACCCCCGGCTGAGCTCAACCCCATTAGGTAGCCATTTGTGACCGAGTTAGTTAATTTCTCGTCACATTTGGCTGCTTCAAAAAAAAACTGACACTTAGATATAGTAGTACTACACTGTAGGGGTTAATGTCACCTCTGCTACAGGGTTGTACTATTACTTGGCTTGTATTACACTCGTTAATTTCGGGTGTAGTTCAACCCGAGTAATAATATTTTTGTTCTTAACGCCACAATTATACTTATTCATTTAAGATAAGAAAATTATGCCGCAATAAGATTTTGCATTGTTCTTAATATTCAGTATTCACAGTAATACGACACATATCTTTGTAAAATGGGTATAGGTATCATAATTAGTGAACTCTGACCTCGACAGCAAAAAGAATTAGGAAATGGTAACCATTTTCCTTAATTAACGAAAGTGCAGCACCTGGTGACGACACGTGTGGACGAAGTAATGCCAGAAGAACGCGGAAAAAATACGGGGACGAGGATCCCGATACTCTCGGAAATCCGAAGAGTGAAAATGAAGCGATACGATCAAAGTTTCCTCCTTCACCCCAGACACTAGTTGTACCCATCCTTGCTCTACGGCTTACTACGGGTTCCATATACCTGATGGTAGCTTCAATAGCCTTTCTATAATGCTTATTGCCAGTCCCTCTGAAAAGTCTTGGCGTCATCAAGGACTCCACCTAACGGTGCATGAAGTATGCTAGCAGATCACTAGCCTACTGACGATCATTGAGCATCTGGTGATCCTCTAGATACTGGAGTAGTCGGTGGTTTACGCTCTATTTCTATGCACAGGCCGTTACCACTTTTTCCTGTAGTTCGTGGCGTCTGACCGGTCCTTTTAAGTGATAGCTACCTTCCACAAAAATGGATGCTAATCATAACAAGTCAGTCAATAATGTTGCGGAACTAATAAAAGGCGTCATGGTTCTTTAAAGCAAATTTTGGATAGACTGCATACAACGTGGATATATGTAGCTGTTCGTCGATGAGGCTTGTCTTGTTGACTATGGCGAATATTCCACCAAGCTTTCAAGCTGATGTCAAAGTAAAATTGTGTGATGATATTTATGACGTTTCATTTAAGCAAGTCTTACTATTAGGGGACTTTAGTCAAAGAGTAGTATAGGTAGATGACGTAGAGTTATTATCAGGGTACAAAAAGCAATACTTTATATCTGGCTCTTACAAAAACTATGATGAAAAGCTAAGATTTAGACCCGCGAAACACTGAATAATTTAGAGACACCCAAGGTCTTACCAAATATTGAAATCAGAATATTAAACAATTGTGCGACAAAGACACCATTGCACAAGTACTAATCTTCTTTGTAATGCGTGGTACGTAGTACCTTTTGTTAGATACAACACTGGTTAAGTATTTAGAAGTCTACACTAACAACAAAAGCCTGCGTGTAAAAACCAAAGGCTGAATCACTGAGAAACAAGAGTTCTATATGTCGAGTCAACCCGCAAACAGCTCCAGACACCGGTAAGGTTAGCGCTGATTAGGACATTGTCACATATCATACATAGATACGGTCGCTGAATCCACTCACACAAAGGGATTAAAAGTCCTTAAGATATAAGACTGGTTTGTTGATAGTGACAGGACCCTAATGTGGCAGTTGGCAGACACCGGGTTCTTTGACAGTGTTGTAGAACACGAGTAAGCGTAGCGAAGATTAAATACTGTAACTTGAAGAAGAAGACTGGTGAGAATTCCGTGCCAGATCAGATTCTGACGAGAAACTTGAATTTAACATGAAGCGCAAGCATCGAGGAGCGGCTCTCAAAAGGTCGACCTAATATAATCTATACTAATATATAAAGCTGAAGAGTTTGTTTGTTTGTTTGTTTGTTTGAACGCGCTAATCTCAGGAACTACTGGTCCAAATTGAAATTTTTTTTTTGTGTTGAATAGACCATTAATCGAGGAAGGCTTTAGGCTATAAACCATCACGCTGCGACTAATAGGAGCGAAGATACAATGGAAAATGTAAAAAAAACAGGACGGGTATAAATCATAACTTATATCTTCTTCTACCCACGGGAACGAAGTCGCGGGCAACAGCTAGTGTATAATATAATATGCTGCAACTTTTCTGTCCGATACGACTTTTTTAGCCCTCTTATATTTAGTTTTAAAAAGTTTTATATGTAATGGGTCCAGGCTTAAAAGGCCTTGTGGTTCTATACATCAGGTGCAGATTCGATTCCTACACATTCCAATTAAAAAAGGTAACTTTTATAACGATAAAGGGAAACATCATGAGGAAACATGAATTTAAAGAAATCCGCAGTGACATGTGGTAATCAAAGCTCAAACCTTCCTTTTACAGGAAGCGACCTGTGCCCAGCAGAGGGGCGTTATTAGGCGGTGACACTCACAGTGGTGTCGTTTGGTAGCTATCCATACTATATTATAAACTAGCTGTCCCGGCGAACTTCGTAGCGCCTTAGAGTCGATACTAACTTTACAAACAAAAATACCAGAATCAGTTACTTTAAGCCAATTGCGTAATTTCTGCAAGATCGAATCCATACTGCCACTGTGAGTACTGTGACTTCTTCTGCCCGTTCAATTTATTGGTACGACGGCGACGCCCCTCGTTTTCTTCTGCTGCCTGCTCTTCTGGTACCACCCTTACGTACGTACTGCTAGGTACTCTCCTGCTACTTTTATTTTATTTATTTATTTATGTGTGATGATCTACTACTATCTGCTTTCCTGGAACCACCCTTAACACCTACTGTTAATTGCTCTCCTGGTACTTTCTACCTTCATGCTTCTGCAACAGAAAATTATTATTTTATATTGTCAGCTAAGCTAACCCAGCTGGCTTCGTACCGCCTATCTTCTTACATAATAATCATCAATCGCATCTTTGCAAGATTGTCATACTAAATTCCCCCTCGAGTACACTACCCACTCTCCTGATACCAACTTCCCTGGTACCCCCCTCACATTCTAATCCTACCATCTGTTCTCCTGGTACCATCCTCATTTTGAACAGTGGTAATCCAGTGCAAATCGACTCTTATCACGTTGCTTAGACAACAATGAGTGCTTGTAATTTAAAATAGACTTTATTGAACAGCAATAAAGTTCAAATTTACTACGTTTTTGTATGGGAGAAAGAAAAGGGCTGTTTTAGAGTTTTTCCGGCAATTATTTGAATTTTTCTCACCGTTTAAACCTTCCCTGGACTGATACAAATGTTTCAAGACTAAAATTAGCCAAATCGGTTCAGCCATTCTCGAGTTTTAGCGAGACTAACGAACAGCAATTCATTTTTATATATAAGAGAAGAAGAAAAAGAAGAAAAGAAGATGTGAAAGTATTTCTGTCTGTCTGTATCGGTGTCAAGCCAAACCACTAAATAGATTGTAAAAGGAGAAAACCAAACTCCATAGAAACTTGGGTCTGGCGTTACAGAGCTGGAATTTTGCCATAGATTAAGGAAGTTAGAAAGATTTCACGAGCTCAATTTTCACGTCTCTCAGCAATGGCAAAATTGGTAAAATCAGACAATGCTTACATTGATTGTTAGTCTTAGCGAAACCTCCTTATTAAAGTGAAACCTCCTTCTTCAAGATTCTTAGTGAAACCTCCTTCTTCAAAACCTAGGACCTGACAAGCGGTGCGCTATAAAAGACGGAGCCCGCTTAGCCTTAGCAACGCTCTCTCTCTCACACTCTCTGCTGTCAGCTGGCATCGCTGGAACATATGGCCGTCTCCTGCGATGTATTTATTCAGCTTAGCAGCCATATTGTTATTTTGATGGCTATTTATATTCTTTTGCAATAATTAGATTTGATGTATTAATGTTAAGATACCTTTGTTATGATTTAGTTAAACTGAAGTAACCGTGCCTTATTTTTTTAAAACTGTTTTCACTTCTGGTTTCTAAGATTAGGTTATTTTTTATTTTTTTAACTGCTCTACACTAGGAAAGTCATGTAGCTTGGGTGTGTTTACAAACATTAAAACTCACATACACAAACTCCTAGACCCTGGACAACTGCATGTAGTTAATACAAATATTTGTTCCGTATCGGAATTGAACCCGCATGAACAACTACATGCTGCACACCAATTGCTCACCACGATAATTAAATTAAAAATATGTTTTTGAGGCTGGTTTCTACGTAAATATGAAATGCACATGCGCCGAGATGTAGCGCTTGCAACCTATCATGATGAGGTTTAGATACCTACTTACATAAAAAGTGGTGAATTCAGATTTATATTCGTGAAAACCTCAGCAGAAAACTATGTTTGCTAGATAAGGCCTACTTACATCAATAATGACATATTTAAACATTGTATTTACTACCAGGGTAATTGATGCTATCTGATATTACAGTAAACTGAGATTGCGACAATAGGTTTATTAAAATAAAAAACCGTATTATTGAGATCGTTCGTTATTAACCTTCGTTAGGATTATCATAATATAATAATACACTATCTAGGAATTGTGCAGGAGGAAAATTGGTCCATGGTGTGGGCACAGGACCCAACCAATCTTCTCCTTTCTATTGCGTTGCAGCGGTCTGTTACTATTCCACCATTAATGCACTCATGATACCGTATCCACCAATCGTCAGAAGAGCAATATCCAGATCCGGTTTTCCAGCAATGGTCAGCAGGAATGCAGGCATCCAATATGCAAGCGAGGGTCAGTCAGAAGGCAATCAGTTTCGGAGTCCAGTATTTGAGCAGAGGTTTAATATTTTAATAAATGTCGAGAATTTGAAAAACACATTCACATGCGCGAACATACGAAAAGCGAATGACACGAAAAAACGATGACAATTGTCAGACGTTGGCATTTGTGAAATAAATAATCGATGCGTTGAAATCGTTTTTAAATTAAATTAAAATACGTTTATTTTCAGGTGTGCACCCATATTTACACATACTCATACAGACAAATAAAACATTAAAAACAGAACAAAAACAACTTTTGTAACTATTTAACACTAGCTTTTGCCCGCGACTTCGTTCGCGTGGAACAGTGACTTCCGGCAGATTTTTGGTTTTACTCACATAGTTCCCGATCTCGCGGGATTTTTGAGAAGTTCCCGCTCCCGCAGGAATTTTTGGATAAAAACTATCCTATGTCCAACCAAATGCGTGTAACGAAACCATAGCGCGATCTATTTCGATCCCAACGCCATCTATCGACCATAGTGACAACTCGGATTATTTATCTATACTCCGTTCGGGCATTTCCTTTGTACTAAAAGTAGTATTATATTTTTTATATGTTATTTTATTATTTTTTTCATACCTTTTTACTATTTATTTACTTTTTTCCGATGAATTAAAACAACATGAATCGAACTCGTGTAACGATCGACACCATTGCGCGTAGTACTAATAGAATTATCTATACTCCGTTAGAGCATTTTCTTTGTAGTAAAACTTTTATTATATTAATATTATTTTTTTTACACCTTTTTACTGTTTATTTACATTTTTCTGATGGATTTTCCGATGAATTAAAACAATAACATGAACCGAACACGTGTAATGACACCATTGCGCGATTAACGCCATCTATCTACGGAGCATAGGAACAGCTCGACATTTGACCAATAGATGGCACTATTATATAGTATGTCCGTAATAAATTTTATTTTTTATTTTTATTTTTTGTAATAAAAACTATCCTATGTCCTTTCTCAAGTTTCAAACTATGTCTGTACCAAATTTCACACAAATCGGTTCAGTAGTTTAGGCGTGAAGAAAAGACAGACAGACAGACAGAAAGACAGACAGACAGAGTTACTTTCGCATTTATAATATTAGTTTGGATTATTTAGTAAACATTCATTTAATGTTTTTACTCAGGTAAACAGTCTTATACACGACTTCTACCAAGGTGTTACTTGTAGTACTCACTCTACTAAAGAATGAGTTTTTAAGCCTCGTCATTACGGTAAAGAAGTCAGCTACCACGCTCTCAGCAAACATATCAGTCGCACTACACCGCCAGGGCAGGTGGAGCATGGCCCTAAACGCATTGTTGTATTGAACACGAAGAGTGTTATAAGCACTCTTCGTGTGATTGCACCAGAGTTGGCTGGTGTAGAATGACTGACAATAGGCCTTGAACAGGGTAAAATCTTTACCTGTTTTGAGCAATGGTAGAAGCCACGAACCAGCATATTGCTACGACTAACAATACTACATCTCTGCCTTTTTCAATTATTTGTTTATATCTCTGTTTTTTCAATTATTTATTTCCTTTAATGATTTTTTGATCGTGCTTACATAAAAATATTATTAGACCCCAGATTTTTTTATTCTACAATGATTTGAATATTGAAAAAGCAGTTATACTAAAATAAAGGCTAAGGCTGGTCTATATTTTGCCCAAAGAATTAGTAATTCCATACAACGTGGCAATGCAGCCAGCCTTCTGGGCACGTTTCCCGACTTTGGCAGGGATGAAGTTGTCTTTTTTGACGCTTTGTAAATAATGTATTATATTTTTCATTTTATATTGATATAGGTATAAAAATGTAATATCCGCTAAATTGATTATATTCTAGGTACACTCTATTGTTTAATGCTAGAGTTTGCAAATGAAGTTATGTACAATAAAATAAATACTTTAACGGTTTACAAAGGTTGTTTTAAATAGAGGAATAGAAATGTGCTTTTTTTAGACTTGGCTATTGTAATTGAGGCTAAGATTTAAATGGGTTAACCAAGAAAAATAGTAGAATTTTTTGGTACATATTTCATTCGTGTAACGGCTAGGCCCAGAATCGGGTTTCTCCTTTAGTGAGAGCCTGAGAAAGGACATAAGCTGACTAGAAACCATTAACTTCAAGAAAGGGCAGTAAGGGGGAAAAGGGGGGGGGTGTTACCTATACCTATATGAAACTTCTTTTTTGTTAAGACTACAGCTTTGAAATTTGTCTTGAATATTGTTTATTTAAACTAATGAAATATGTGCACAGCGGTTTTTGAGTATTTTATAACCCTTATTCAAAAGAGTATTCAATGAAGGACAAACAATATTTAAGACTAATTTCGAAGCTAGCTCTATAATCTTCTTATCTAATCTTATCTTATAGGCAAGAATGTTTGTTTCTCACGCAACACTAACTCAAAATAAAGCGACAAAAAACTGGACCCTATCATGAGAACTATTGAGTCAAAATTAAAACGTTCGGTTCAAACATTATCCCACCAAAAACATTTAATGTAAAAAAATGCCAAGTCTCTCGATGCAGTCTTTCCATCGTAAAAAGTTTTGAGATCTCATAGAAGCCAAGTCCTATTCAAAATATTTTGTAGTTATAAATCAACATTTAGTAATTGTATCAATAGTTTTCTTTATATTATAATTATAGTGACTTGGCAATGAGCACAAGAAGAAACAAATAAAACGGCATATTTGTAGGAGTTGAAAGTTACACACACCGCATGCGTAAACATTAATATCACAAAATTAATTTTCTTTTGGTTTATCCGTGTCGTCCCAACCGAATTTCGGCAACGGCAGTCAGTCTTAGTGTACTCTCGATTCATTTACTTTCATAAAGCGATGGCCCGTAAGGTATTCTTAATTATTGTATTGGAGCATGTAGTCGGTAGTGACCATCATGATTCACACATAACAAATAATCTGATCACTGGTCTCGTCAGTAACATTTGCACATAATTCCAGGCATCAAGCAGCTTTTAATTTGTGCTCATTGCCAAGTCACTATAATTATAATATAAAGAAAACTATTGATACAATTACTAAATGTTGATTTATAACTACAAAATATTTTGAATAGGACTTGGCTTCTATGAGATCTCAAAACTTTTTACGATGGAAAGACTGCATCGAGAGACTTGGCATTTTTTTACATTAAATGTTTTTGGTGGGATCTCATTTATTTTTTGTAAGTGTATTTCTTTCTTTTTTTTTAGTTGTCATAATTTCTAGGACTTCAGCTACTGCTTTGCTTAGAACCCATTCTCTATCTCTATCTCTTTTGTTTCTTCTCTGAGACTTCGTTACTTCTAATGTAAACAAGCTTAAACTTATATATATATGCATATATATATATCTACTAACTTACAAACTATAGCTAAACTAAACTAAATAACACGTAAAGTTCTCCGAATATCAATTATCACTACAATATTTTTTAGTTTCGAAATGGTTTTTCATAGACAGGTGGCGCTATCAAATGAAAATTATCGAATTATTCTGAAGTACTACTTAGACTGCGCTTTGTAACGAAACCATAGCGCGATTCAGACACGTACAACGCCATCTATCGAGCGCGCATACAATATTTATCGCAATACAATGGAGTTTTAGCTTTATTAATTTAATGAATTATGAATTTTATGTATTAATTTGTATTAATGATAGTCTGTGTATTACATTTATATTATTCTTTTCTATTCTATGTATGTATTCATCCAATTGAATAGGTACTTAAACAACGAACAAAGTTAACAATGCAGTCAAAATCCATACATAATGTTCTTGCCAAACCGCAAATATAAAATTGTTTTCTATGGCATATTATTTTTTAATGTTTTTATAATTTTTCCTTTATATGTGGCTAAGGACCTATCTTGGTGCAAAATTTGAAGTTTCTAAGTCTGCTAGAAGTACCTTAGATTTTTGATGATCTGTCAGTGAGTCAGTGAGTCAGTGAGTCAGTGAGTCAGTGAGTGACAAAATGGTGTAACTTTGATCGACCGTAACTCCTTAACCATTAATTCAATTGGCATGTAATTTCGAACTTAAGCTTGTTCTAATGCCTACTATTATTCCCCGAAAAGCTAAACTCCTAGCTTTGTCCACGTCGAAGATACAGGGGGGGCGAAACAGCCGCGAATCGCTTCGAGAAAAGATGGTACGGCCGTGCCCGTTTTGCTCGAGACTTGGCAGGGGCACTGCCGTGCCCTCAGATTAATTGAAATAATATAAGTCCGTGAAAGGTATTCTACTGACTGTAGTAATTGTATATTATCAATACTTAACATCCTACTACTATTATAAGGCGAAAGTTTGTAAGTATGGATGTATGGATGTTTGTTACTCTTTCACGTTCAAACAACTGAATGGATTTGAATGAAACTTTCCCACAATATAGCTAATACATCAGAATAACACATAGGCTACAATTTTTGACGTTTCTAATGTTAGGTCGTAAAAAAACACATTTTTTGCGCTTACATTGCAAACGCTGACTGAATCCTACAATATAGATAGAAGGCAGATAGATAGATAGAAGGCAGGTATAAATTACAACTTATATCTTCTAACCACGCGGACGAAGTCGCGGGCAACAGCTAGTTAAGATCTAAGGTGGAAAGTAGGAAAATTAAGGCAGAAAATTAGGTTTTTCTTGCTTTGTATTTTTAAATCGTTTGTTATAATAATATGCAATACATAGGCAGTTCAAACTTTCTTTCAACCAGACAATAAAAATGTGCTTGAAACCGCTACGTATGTGTTCATTTTCAGGTGTAAGATCATTCTGATAGGTCAAAGTTTGTACCAGAGTAATAACATGTAAACTAATGTCATACTGGACCATACGTGCGAGTAACAATGGCGATTCAAGTGTCGCGGGACGTTAGGACATCACAATTTAGTGATATTAGACGTAATAGAGCTAGGATCTGTATCTATCTGTGGTCATGCAGAACCTTAACTGATGAATCAAATTTTGTTGAAGGGCAAGAGTTTGGCAGTGGCGAGCGGTGGATGTCTATAATATATGATATTCATTTTTTTTATGTGTTATGATGTTTGAGAAAAAGCTCAAGTTGAATACTAAATGAGAAAAAGCTGATTCTTGAGAAAAAGCTGTTTTTGCACTTTGTTACACTTTTTTAACATCTTTTCTTATTTTTAGTGTTCCGTACGTCTGAATACAAAAACGGAACCCTTATAGGATCACTCGTGTGTTTGTCCGTCCGTCGCTTACAGTCAATTATCTCCGAATCTATTAGACCGATTAAGTTGAAATTTGGTACACATATCAATTCCTGTGACCCAAACACAGAGGTGTGACGTGAACAGATGAAATCTGATATGAGGAGGCATTTTTGGGGGGAAGGGGAAAATTAAAAAAAAAAAAAAACTGCATCGTGTGGCATATCAAATGAAAGGTCTTGTTGAGAAGATCTTAAATGTATTTTTTTTGTAATTATAAAATAAATAGTTTCCAAGTTATACAAGAAAATAGACGAAAATTGACCATTCCCGCCCCTTATCTCCGAAACTACTGAACCTAAAATTTTGAAAAAAATACAGCAATTAGTTTTCTCCTTATAGATTATAGGAAAACCTATAAGAAGTCCTTGATATTAAAATAACATGGTAAATCACTCAGTATTGTGCGTACCAACTTACATAAGTAATAACTCCAAAAGCATGATAGGTAACAGCGTAAGGAATCCTCTTCCCGCGAGTTCAACTCGCACTTGTCCCCTTTTTTGAGCTCTCCACTGTAAGGTTCTTCAATATCAAGTAAATTCTACGGTTTCTTAAAAGCAAACAGTCATGTGGATGCGCGCGTGCGTGGTAGCGGCAACGCCAAACGTTATCTTATAGAAATTCTGTAGTCGTCATCGGCCTAGCCTTTTCCCAACTATTTTGGGTTCGGCTTCCAGTCAAACAGGATTCAGCTAAGTACCAGTGTTTTACAAGGAGCGACTGCCGATCTGACCTCCTCAACTCAGATATCTATTCAACACGACACCCCTTTTTTTTTTTTTTTTTTTGTCCGGGGTGAAACTCTAATGACTTCAACCCACGCCGAGGGCTCGGCGAGGGGATATGTCGGACTCCCACCGACTAAAAACACCCCGGGCCCCTTCAAATGCCTGAGCCAGAGCCACGGGATCGCTCGCGCATGCTTCAGCGCGACCCTGACCGGCCTATGTCCTTTTGGACTTCTTCTCGAAAGGTTGGTTGAAAAGCCAACCCCTCATTCCTCGTAAGAACGGACGTGCAGGACGACACGTCCGTCTCCTTCTTGGCCTGTTAGCTGGTCGGATGCCAGGGTGCCCTCCCTGCTACCCGCAGGCCCGACCTTACGGTGGTCGCAGGTCGTTTTGTCTTCGACGCACAAGCCGCCTGCGCCGCGACGGGTTGTCTGTAGTCACTTCCCGCTCGCGTTCAGCAGCTTCTTTTGCTGACATAACGGTTTCACAATAGGTGGCAACCGCTAGCCACGCACTCTCTCTCCCGACCATGGCTGAGATGATAGCGGGTAGTGAGAGCGCTTGCCCGTCTAGATTTGCGACCAAGTCGCGTCTGTCATTTGCCCACGCTGGGCAGTCTAATAACGTGTGTTTCGCGTCATCTTCTGGGTTAGCACAGTGGTGACACCCTCCAGTTAATTCACGTCCGATCCGACACAGGTACTTACCGAAACAGCCATGACCGGTCAGCACCTGTGTCAGTCGGTATGAGAGAACTCCGTGTCGCCGCTCCAGCCAGTCCCAGAAGACGGGGCGGATAGCAGCTATAAGTTCGTGCCCAGCGGTAGGACTTCCTAAGCTATGCAGCCAGTCCGTCAAGGCTGCCCTACGAAGTTGTTCCCTTTGTTCCTTCAGCGACAAATCGCCGCCCCGAGCTTGGACCTGGCGCCATGTTTAAAGCTGTGCCAGGACTCTAGCTTCATACTACAGGGCAGCGTCTGTGCGAGGAGTGTTGCTGCTTCCCCTGAGATTGTGCGATAGCCTCTTATAACTCTGACGGCCAGTGAACACGACACCCCTTGGTTAGGCTGGTTGTCAGACTTTTCTGACTACCTTGTAACGACTGTCAAAGATGTAGGAATAACAGCCGGGGCCCACAATTTAACGTGCCTTATGAACTCGTTATGACAAAGATGGTCACCCATCTACGGACCAACCGCGTCTAGCGTATCTTCACCTGTGATCGATTCACTTATTAAATGCGGTTATAGCTTAGCCGCATTCTGTAGTTTATATCATTATTGCACTCTTGTGAAGCCGGGACGGAGCGCTATTGAACGCATAAAAGGAATTACAACTTTTACCTTACGCACTTTTCAGCGCTTGCGGGGTGTCATTAGTTTGATAGCAGTATGTGTTTGTGGCACCGTATCTCGGTATCATATTTGTTGTGGTTTTTATTTATTTTATAATATTCAACTTTTAATTTTATTCACACACAATCGCACACTCTTTTTACATCCCTTTAGGGGTGAAATATCCAAAAATCAAATCAAGTAAGCGAGTTTACAATAAAGAAGCAGTTACAGTCAATATTTAAGAATTGAACCTTAGTAGTTTGGGCTCTACACTAGTAACAAAAAATCATCATCATCTTCATCATCCTAGCCTTTTCCAAACTATGTTGCCGAATGCAGCTAAGTACCTACTGGTGTTTTACAAGGAGGCATATCCGACCTCCTCAACACAATTACCTGGGCAAAACGATACACCTTAATTAGACTGGTTGTCAGACTTTCCAGCTTCTGACTACCCGTAACGGTTGTCATAGTTGTGTAAATAATAGCCTTTTATGTTAAGTTCGGCTATAGACCACCCCATACGGATGAATCGATCTATCTGGCTAATCCATTTGTCCAACCATTTGAGCGGGATGAGGTAAAAAATATACTCAGAAGCAAACCAAGCTTTATTTTTTTTTTGTTTGGGCGGGGGAATCCTCATGGACACCCACTCCCTCGGGGGAGGAAATGGGTAGTGTCAGACTTTTACTGGCTAAACCTGAACCGCCGTGCTACGTCATCCGCGTTTTTGTGTCGGTGTATGGCAATCCTTCATACACCGGAAGCAAACTAACCTAGTCACATACTTGTGATTGAATTATTGTAGACTTACTCACATACTTGTAGACTTTGGCAAGGGATGAACATGTCGTTTTTAACGCTTTATAAATTATGTATGTTTTTCATTTTGTATTAATATACATTTAAAAATGTAAATATTAAGTTTAGATTATTGTATAAATATTTTTAAGTTGATGTTACAGTGTATATGTGTAGAAATTTATTGTGTTATGTCAAAAGAGAGATATCGGATCACACAACCCACGTTATCACCATTTCAAATCTACTTTCATTTAAGTATTCGTTCATATCCGTATATTTGAACGTAGTTAAGGTCTTAGGGTGGTAAGCAAAAAAACACCTTATAATATTTCAGAAAACGACTATTTTAATCCATTACAATAACAGTGGATATACATATACATACATAGTACATAGCTGAGCCGAGTGATATACATAATGTGAGTTATACACACTTTTTACTAAACCTTAACTTAATAATATATTCTAAGCCATTTCCTTTACAACAACTCCATGGCTGTACATAATGCCATAATGTGTCGTCAGCACATAAATCCTTCTGATTACAAGGCCCTTGAATACAATACAAGCATTAGGGCTGCAAACAAGGAATTCTGCCCAAAACTTACTAAACGCCATTACATTTCATTATAATAAAACTTTTTTGGAATTTAGTAAATCAGCGTTTGTTTGTCGACTTTTTTGGCCGGACTTTCTTTTTTTTCCTTCGATCCTAACTTAAGAAATCGAACCATGTACCGATAACTTAATATAATTAATGACTAGTGAATAGCACATACTTATAGACATTTAATTGCGGAATAAGAACTATTTTACAAAACTTATGTGCAATATGTATACTATAATACCATTTTCAAAATCTCGGTGGTTACAGACAGAGATCCAGTGCAGTTCGTTGAATGATCCAAGAAACACACTAAGAAGATTCTAAACTAAAATTACAAATGACTATCGGTATATTTAAGCTAGTATATTGTTATGTTGAGATCGCAAATTGTGGAGTATACAAATAATCTAATCTAAGGTCCATCAGAACTCATCACCTCATTGGCTTAAGCCTTCATATAGTCAAACAATGGCAGAAGGCTCAGATTGTAAAATATCCGAAGGAGTCAGTCTGGTCCTTGGTAGCTAGTGTGTTATTTCGTCTCTTTTCCGCAACAGATGACTTAGCCCAAGCCCCTAGACCTCCAAAATCTTATAGCACAAGACCTATCGCAACATTACCTCATCAAGTTTAAAGTGAGTTGCTCATTTTGTAAATCAGCCTTATATCAGCTCCAAGTGATGGTTTTACATATGTTATGCATATTTGTTCGTGACTATATCAGAAACAAAAAGCTTGATATAAAACCATCAAACTTAGCGCACAATTTCTTCAGTCCTTCGCTTGCCGTGCTTATAAATATCTTAAATAGACTAAATTGTGCTGATATATCCTTTGACGACAATTTACTTTTCGTATACAAGGCAAAACGAATTCTCCAATATCAGCTTAAACCTTCATAGGAACAACCAAAATATAACATATATTTTGGTTTATTGATACGAGTATATTCATAGAGGATAGTAGACAGGCTCGCATCGTACACCAAAGTCGCCGAGCATTAAACCCTCACAGTCTGAAGGTACAAATATCTCCAGACCAAAAATTCTCCGTTGATCGCGCGAAGTGTCGTCGTCAAGGTTTCGGTGAGAGGTTACATGTGTATTTAGATTATATTGTTTAGACGTAGTAGGAGTGCTGTGTGGAGGGGCAGGCGTCGGGTGGTGAGTGCGACCCGCAGCCGACCAGCACGCGGCACGAGGGGACTGGTGACGCCGAGTACTGCTGGAATACATGGACAGGTTCATTAGTCTCAAAATCTTGCTTATGTTAAAGAAATAGGTCGAGGGGTGATTCGGGATTTCAAATTGTATTTCTGATATTTGTGTTAATAAGCAGAAAACTTGCTTTCCGCTTTCGAGGATTAGCTGAATTTAATCGAGTGAACTCTGATCAGTCAGATACTTTTGAGAAGATAAGTGATCAAATACACAGGCTGTGAGTTTTTCGGCCGTGAGACTCATGAAGGCATAAACATGGACCTACCACCAACTGTATGCGCAGAAATGGCTAAAGTGTATTGAAGCACGAAAGTGTGTGATGCAGCGTTTAACATACACAGCGACAAAAGTCCTTTTTTTACAGGTGATAGGACTCAAGCCTCACTAGAAAAGTGACATTATTACAGTCATTAACGTCTTAGAAAACGCTCAAATGTATGAAGATAACAAGTCATGGTCATGTGACTTACCGAAGCAAAACGTCAATTCCATACATTCGATCTTTATTGATTGACGTTAAAGATTGAAGAAATATCACTTGGCTAAAGGAGCTTGTCTTTGCAGTTCACAGTTACTTAAAGTTACTTACATTTTGACAGGAGGCCAGCTGATTCACAGTGATGTTTGTCGTCCCAAGAACACGTTCCTCTCGTAGAAAGTCTGGCTCTCGGTGAAAGGATCCTGGACATATTTTTTAACGTGGTTAACAAATAAAATTAAAAATAAAATATTACTTTATAACACTTATTAATTCATTAACCTATGCGTTAAGTTCAAAATTACACTGTGGGTGTACAGGGTCATTCTGAACCTAGGAAACTTAACTAACGTAAACTGAGTTTCAGACAAATAGTAGTTATTCCAAATATCACGACGATTTTGAGTAAATGTAAAAGGTTGGAATAGCTAACGTTAAAAGATTTTTTGTAATCTCATGTTTCTGACTCAAGTTTCATAAAAAAGAAAATTCTACTCATATTTACTAATTTTGCGTCCAATCAATCGTTACACACAGCGAGCTCGTCGATGTGTCCTAGGGAAACGATTGATTGTCAGCAGGGTCGTTTCGACGATTATCTTTATTGATCCCGACTTACAAAGAAAAGGATGCGTCGCAGACTTACGCCAAAAGAAAATGTGTTTTGTCACAAACCTTAACAAGCCTCATATTCAATCGCAGCCACTCAGTGCTTTAGAAACTTTGACAGTTCTTTTCAATAATCTTGTAGAAATAACACTCCAGTGGCAAAAAATGACAGACAGGTGCTCAAGATTATCCAGACACTTCACAAGATGGAACAACATGAAGGAATTTCGTGAGCATATGGAACTTATAATATATTTTCGTGGTAGTAGTTGGTGAATATCTGATGAGTGGAGCAAATGAGTATTGATGAACGTGCGGTGCTAGGATCATAGGCATGACGACGTAGCAAAAATACTTGAAAGTTTTGGACAACGTACGCTTTTCAATGAGTAAAACTAGGTAAATTATGTGGGGAAAGAGAATTTTTACTTAGATTTATGATTAAACTGTTGTGTTTAGAATGTACTGAATTTTAACATCATGACTTTTTTAGTGTTCGTAAGTAAAGGGGTAAAACTGAACAGTATTACTTAGGCTTCGCTGTCTGTCCGTATGTTTCGAGGATGTAATTCATATATCAATAAAGATAGACATGCGAGTTTCGTTACGTTGGTTGATACGGCCAAAAAAAGTAGACCGTATCTCAACATACATACTTATAGTTTTCGGTATCAAAAAGAAGTCTGTATTTTTTATGTTTATTATCTCAAAACGGGATATTTGGACTGGAAGTACCGACTTTGTTGATCCGTTTTTTGTCTAATGTACAATAGCTGAAATATAAATTCTTAGTAGATTTTATTTGCTCGGTTTGACTGGGTTGTAAGTTAAAAATTTTCTTAAGAAAAACGAGTCTAGTTTACTATGGATTCCTACGGATAATAAAAGCAGTCATCATGCCTATCCATGAGATATCACCTGTTCAGTAGCAAAGGAATATCTTCCCATTATAATCATACAGTCAGCCGAATCTGTTGGTAGAGAATACAATAAGGAATCATGGGGAAGTAGACTCCACGTGGTATCGCTGTTTAAGTTGAAAATGGGAAAAATGTTCACCTGAACAAATTTTGAGTCTGCCTTTGTTTTACCTATCGACATGACTCTTGTATATTTTAGGACACAATTTGTTCGCTATTAAAAATTAGGGAAAGTTTTAAACTGCCGGTTTAGTGACCTCAGAAGCTTATCAAGAAAAGTAGTCACAACGTCTAGTAATGCTGATTTTAGACATATAATTGTCAAGTTCTAAGGTCGAATTATAATCTTCTGTGATACAGATACATGTTTCTTGATTCGAAAACGTTACATACAATGGAAGCAAGAAAGTATTGAGCATTGAGTATGCTTATTCTACACTACTCGACTTCCTAATTTAACATTTCACAGGTTGAAACTAGTTCCTCAGCATAATAACCAATAAGGTTTTCAAAATAAATTAATATGGGGCTCTCACCATCAGGCCTCGGTACAATATCGGGATTGAGTTCAGCGTTTCGCCTGCGCACCCTGAGGATCTTGATGCAGAGGGTGATGGCGGTGGTGGCGATGCCGAGCGCCACGCATACCGCTGCTGCTTCAGCCCACGTCTCCCACGCGGTCATGCCTGAGTCTTCTGTCACCGCTGTGGAAAGAACATAGTAGGATTTAGAGACGATGACGACGAACTGAGATTTAACTACGATTTTTGTGTAACTTTAGATGATCTTCAGTCCATAACCATCGCAGAAGAACTAAGTGCGAAATCATTGATTTTAGTTCTCTGAATATTTTTGTGGGCTATGTAACTGTCTGAGAGCTATGGGATCAACAGAAGGATCGAATTTTGAACCCATTTGTTAAAAAAATAAAAAAATATCATTTGTTTTTCTTACAGTGAAAGAATAGTACAGAATTTTCAGGAGAATCAAACAATATATAGCCCTTACCTGAAGCAGACAGCGGTTTCATGTTCTGCAGGTAGATAGTCTTGGCCTCACTCCTCCCGCGGTCATTAGTGGCGTAAGTCACAGCGGTGAGGTTGCGATCGTCCTCAATGTTGGGCAGGTGGAAGTGCCCCGCGGGGTCCGACACGTTATGAAGAGGAATGCCGTCCTCGTCCAGTACCTCCAGGTGGACCTTCTGAGGTCGGCCGCCGTCCCAGCCTGAAGATTGCAAGGTTTATATGAAGGGATGGGAATATTGTAGGTGGATTAATTCAGTTACGCGATGGCAACTGGTTTAGATGAGGTTTTTCAGGCGGCCTTAAAACCAAGCTTATAGTCTGTCGACACCTGGGCATGAGTGACGCATTCCATTTTATTTTCATACGTGATCACTTTTTCTCTAAAACCATGATAATGCGATGTTTTACGTAAACATTGGAGCTCATTGTGAGTATGTTAAAAATTAGTCAATCTATTTTATATACATTGGTTTTCCATGCGCGTTAAAACCAGCTCTTGCAAGTCTTTCAGCTTAGTTTCGAAACATCATTCAGTATTTCTTTAATCGTACTGCATTTAGGCCATCTGGTAAGCAGAAGATGTTCTTGCAAAAATGTACGGTAACATAACTAATATATTTTTTCATCTTTTCAGGTTTAGCTGAACTCGCAAACCGGGAAATTTCTCACCTTTCTTACACTGCACTCTAAGAGCATTAGGGTAGGACCTCAGCACGATGCAGTCCGGGGCATTAGGCGGGCCGCCGGGAGAGATGGTGTAGGTGCAGGGCTTCTTCTGCTCGCCGAAGGAGTTGGTCGCTCGGCACAGCAGCAGTCCGATGTCACCATCCCTGGCCAGCCATGTAAGCGTCGAGGCGTAGCGGTGGTGATGTCCGGGTACTTTCTGAAATGGTGAATAGAAAGTGTTGAAAAAATAAGAGTCCTAAATGCTGTTCTCTGTTTTCTTATCATAGTAGAGAACGTGCCGTCTTCATCGAGGACCTATATAGGTTAGTTCGTTGGTGGAGGTTTCTGACCACCATAGAACCCAATGGGAACTTCTCAAACGCTGCTAGTGGGAAATTTAGTCTTTTAAGGATGGGGTCAAGAAACGGAATTAGAAGTAAATATTTGCAACTTCTTCTGATTCAGGTAAAAAGAAGACAAGAAGAATATGTCCGTGCACTTACAGAGACACTGGTGTAGAGGGTCTTGGAATCTGCAAAGGTCCAGCTGAACTGCAGCGGCTCGGGCGAGGCCTCCACCACGCAGGTCAGTGTCTCCGCCTCGCGGGTCACCGCGCCGATCGTCTCTTCGCGAGTCGTCAGGCAGATTGGACGGTCTATGGCACAGATTTAAGAGCGCTATTGTTTATGTTACAACGTTTTTCATCTATTGACATGACATTTAATCCTATCTCAATCTTTTGATGTGATATTAATTAAACTTTCATCACATTAGCTGTGAGTATCACAATTGTTAAAAATTGCAGGCAATAGCAGGTTTGCTATGTATTACAAGCATTATTTGAAATTAGTTTTTGTTTTATTGCCCATAAATTGCTAAGTCAGCTATCAGGTGATATGATGACATCAATATCTCGTTATAATTATGTTCTGGATCTAATTTCAAATAAGTCATAGAAATAAAAAAGAAGTCCTCTCTCAAAAGAAATTAAACTTACAATTCAAAATGGGCATTGGTTAATCCCAATTTGTACAATTTGAATTCGAACAAATTTACTCTTTCCAGAAAGTTACGTCATCTTTATGCACCGACACGGCGCGTAGAATATATCCAGAGGCATATCTATGCACGTTGTATACTCACATCCAACATTCAAAGTTACATTATCTTGGAACACGGAATCCGGTAAGTGCGAGTTGTGTGCGCGGCAGACCAGCTTGTTCTTATTGTCACGCAGCGAGGGCGCCAGCGTCAGCGAGGACACCGTGTAGTTGCCATCGTGCAGCTCCTGGGTCGAACACTTACTAATTTATTCTATAAAATATTGGCACTAAGGATATATGGAGTCAGCAAACAAATGAAAGAAAAAATGTGGGATAAATTTGCCTGTGAATAGTGAAGACTTACAAACAAATCAGTAGCAATCTTACCAGATTTATGTTTTTATCAAGTTACATCTACTCCGTTTTCCATTTACAAATTTGATTCAATATAACGGATAAAACGAATTCTCCTATCTTCAGAGTCAAAAGTCTTGCTATTCTAGGCAGGGAGGTGTCGGCACGTCATATAATGCGTGATGTTTCCACGTGCATTTAAACGTGGCTGACGTCACCCGGCGGTTGGGTTTAGTCAGTAAGAGTCTGAAACTACCCGTTCCTTCAGCCGAGGGAACGAGTAGGATTGCCCCACCATACCCAAAAAAGGCAGGGAGGTGTTGATGTATACCTTATGCACGCTGGGGCGCAGCATGGTCTCGCCGAGGTGCCAGGTGATGGAGGGCGGCGGTACGCAGCCGATGACTACGCAGTCCACTACGCGTGGCTGTCCAGCCTCGAAGTCCAGGTTGTTGTTCAGCCGGATTTCAACGCTCATAGGCGGTACTGGAAGGATTTATCACGTGAACGTTATTAAGGGAAAGTATGTAAGTGTGCTTATTTTTTACTTCTTAATGCCGAAGCGGATGGAACAATTGTTTGAAAAAAATAATTGCTTGGCTGTAACTGAAATCTACGGAAAGAACGGTAGGCAACAGCTTATCAAACTAAAAATGACTGTTAAATATGTACACACAGTTTCGGGCGTTGGACGTTGTATTATCTTCATAAATTTTGTGAAAACAAGGAGGTTGAAGATGCGTCAATTTGGAGTAATACTGCAAAAGTTCTTGATAGTACGTACTTGTATCCTTAAAACATATTGAATACTTACGGTACATCTTAACAACGACAGTAGCAGAGAGAGGTTCGGATACGTCAGCGTTTTGCGCGAGGCACTCGTAATGCGCGTCGAGTTCGTTGCGCGTCAGGTTGCGCGCGTGCACCTCGGCGCGCAGCACGCGAGGCCGGGCCGAGTGCGCGCGCTCGATCATCACGCCGTTGCGACGCCAGTATACTAGAGTGTCTGGTTGCTCTAAATCAAATTGACCACATATTTAATCCTTTAATGCGAAATTAACTTGGTCTTTCGCGCAATAACATTTGGCACATAGAATTTAACAAATTGACAGAACATCTTTTGCATAGCATGGTTACGACAAAGAACAGCTGTTCTCAAACGAATGCACCGCCATCTCATGACGGCGTTACTGACGTTTTTAAGTCTAAAAACTTCAGATATATAGATTCAAAGAATTTGAGCGATTTTTTATCGCCTGGAGGCCCCTATACCTATATTACGTGATTCAAATTTACTTCTAGGTTTAGTTAAGTTAAGGTCTCTTTCAAAATTCAACCAGCGTGTAAGACATTTTAGCAGATTCTCATAAAAGCTAGGGCAATACTCACGGTCATCGACTTCACAGATGAGAGTCAGGTCAGCGCCGAGGCTGAGCGGTCCCACGTAGCCCTTGTTGATCTCGTCACCCTCACCATCGAACAGGCGCGGCATGCCGGGCGAGTCTGGAAAGTTAATAGAATTATGCATCCATTTGATTATGATTCGGTATGTGATTGAGCGGGACGATCGTCTTTTGTCTTTCTTTGGGTTTTCATATTTTCACGCCGTGAATAGACCGATTTCCACTGTCATATGTTTTGTAAAATTTGAAAAACCTGATTAAAAAATGATTTCATAAAAAGGCTAAGAACCTCAAAATCTCGAAAGTACTTACATCTAAGAAATTATCAGGGAGTAAAACAGTTTCGATTACATATCCTTCATGGACTTCTGTTTGCTGAATTACTTCGTCTCCATTACTCTAGCAAAAGTAGACTTTCTAATTATGTTATTGGCGTAATGGCATTCTTGTTCTACTCGCAGGCAAGTTTAAACTCATACTTGTATTTAGCCTTGCAATAAAGAAGCGATATCTTAAGAAAAATCGAAAGAAAAAAATCGGTTTGTTTTACGCACCAACTAGGCGCATATCGATGACGTAATCAACGGAGGGCGAGGCCTGATAGTGCACGCGGCAGCGGTACAGCCCGCCGTCCTTGTTGGCCGCGCGCTTGATCAGCAGAGACGTGTCGTCGTGGCACGTGCCGCCCTCGCACGTCGTACCGAAGATGCGGTCGCGGTTCATTACCCTGGAAGCCACGATTGTGAAGTTACATCAAAGCTAATTAACGGTATGAAATCAATTTTAGAATTATATAAAAGCTCAGTTTGTCAGGCTCCTTTAGGCAAAAACAAAACAGGCCTCTTCAATTGTCCGAGTATGTAACCCACGGCGGGGGCCCACATTCGGTGCTATGGATGCGGTCCCAATATGAGGCGAGGACGCCGACGCTCTTTACACATCGGCCTCCACACAACACAAGAAAGTGACCTACCGGCCCACATTACTGGCCGGTGGAAGCCCGCGGTCGGTGTATGAAGGATTGCAACGCATTGCCATACACCGACATAAAAACGCGGATGACGTAGCACGGCGGTTCAGGTTTACTCAGTAAAAGTCTGACACTACCCATTTCCTCCCCCGAGGGAGTGGGTGTCCATGAGGATTCCCCCGCCTAAACAAAAAAAAAAAAGGCCTCTTCAATTGCCTTAGCCCGACTTCTGAGGGCAAACCTTAGTCCTTTTGGACTTTTGGCTGGATGTTTAAAGCCCGCCGCTTACCGGTCATAAAAATAGCCTCGCAGGACTATCGGCAATCAATATCCAAACCCAATTTGTAGGTCCGACGAAAATGTTGACTTCAGACAGAGTTGTCTGTGGGTGCCTTTCAAAGGCCGTTGAGACAAATTGCTTCAGATTACTGCAGCACTATCTCTAACCATTACCTCCTAATATATATAAAAGTACGAACGCTTAGCTTTCCAGAGTCAAAATTAATTCATTCAAATAAATTACAATAATATACTTAACTATTAACAATTAATGGAATTTGGTATATCTACGTGACCAAATAACAAAACCACATTTCTTGGCAGTCAAAATATAGTTAAGCAAGTTTTATTTTATCGAAGCAAATACATACAAATGTATCTGATAGATACACCTTTTGAGTAACTTGTACAAGAATAACATCTATATACATATTATCTTAACAAGCCACGGCAGTATGGGCGGAAATGATAATGATATGTGATGAGTTATCAAAGTCTCACATAAAAAAACGGTGTTTCCGTAAAAGAAGGAAGCCAAAAATTTTGTAGGTATTTCAAACTGTAAAAACATGGATTGTAAGTTTACGTGGTAATCTTAATCTAAGTAAACCAAGCTATTTCTAATAGGTAATTCAACTTATTGATCTAAGAACTCTCGCACATTTTTACTGCTGGTTTTAGGGTTCCGTGCCGCACTGGAAAAAATGGAATCCTTTATGACTGTCGACTGTCACGCTTGCTTGTCTTACGCAGGGACCGAAGCCGCGACACGTTGGCGTAGCTTTGGGTTTGGCGCTGTGTCTTCAACAACTCAACTATCCATGCAGAATAGATTGAGACACTTAAAACAAACCAGCTATCCCGACGAACTTCGCAAACAGTCCATTATAAAAATGCAGACAAAAATACAATAAATAGGTCCTTTTGTCAATTGCTAATCGCGTCTTCTCAGCAAAATCGATAGAACAACCACCGTCATATAATATAACTATTATCTACTCTACACTACTCGCGAAATTTACTCTTTCTAAGTATATTTCTAACGCACCCAACATAATTATAACAAATCGCAAATTTTCCTAGTCATATTCCCGTTTGTTTAACCTTCTAAACCTTTAATATTTCAAGACTAAAGTAAGCTAAAATGGTTCAACCATTGCTGAGTTTTAGTGAGGCTAACAAACAACAATTCAATTCTTAAAAAAATTGTAGTTAGTGCCTTCTACAGGCATCTGTTTATAGGCAATGCACATTTCGTTTGATCAAGTCTTAAGTTCACAGCACTCAAAGCAAAATAATCTTCTCCTAGATTCAATTAACTTTGTAAAATAAACGAATAAGAAGAACTACGGAAGTTAAAATCACAAACACTTGAACACCAGCAAAAGACAAAGATCCTTCGTTAATTATAAGAGATTGGTTTTAATTAAAAACTTCTATAATTGCATTGTGAATGCCAACGAGCGTCAAAGAAACCTCGGAAATGGGTGTGGGACAGCATATTGAAGTTATCATACGGTTCTCTGCAAATGAAAGGTATTAAAATTCTCAAGTAATATTAGAAATGGAAAAGTGATTTCTGCTTTGTTGTTCTTTTTAAGGCTTTTTGAAATATTTGTTGTTGTATTCATTATTTATTGGTTTAGCTGTGAGAAATAGAATTTTGGCATAATCTCCATGCAAAATATTATACAAAATCTCTAGTAGTCGGCATAATATATATATATATATTTTAGTGAGATGTAATAATATAATATAATCTAACAACAATCTCTAGTAGTATTATCTAAATTAAAAATCAATAATTCTGTAAGAAATTTATGATTTCCTACGCGTATTTGCGCATATTATGTGCTCTTCTATAAGTAGTAAGACGATTAGACTTAAGTTCGCGATGTATTTTAATTTTAAATGTATCAGTGTACTTATTGTTGATGAGCCACATAAATAAATAAATAAATAAAGAATAAATAATATTGTAAATATCTGATAGTTTACATAAAATTTATCGAATGTATGAATGTGCCCGACTCAGAATTAATGAACACAGTTGTAGTACTTTTATATGTGAAATTAATAATCAAAGCGTGATACTAAACCTGCTTAAAATATCATGTCATAGTATCATCGGCCAAAAGCTATAAGAGAATGAAAACGCAAGCTTCCCGGTTGCTGAAGTTAGTAAAAGGTGATTTAATTTATAAAAAGAACCAAAAAAAAGATTGCTTGAAGTCGGTTCTCACGTATAGCAGCTATTGTTCCAAAAATGACACATAGGCGCAGAAACATAAAAATCAAGACCTTAAAATGGCTATACGATTTTGGTAGAACAGGTATCAGACCCATCTAAGAAAGCTATGGCTACAGATGAGGCTTGCAACACTTTTGTTCGAAAAAAAAAATACCTGTGAACGTCACGAGGTCTTAGCTTAAGTTCTGTATCTTGCAGCCCAGCATAAAGTGTGAATACAAAAATGTGACGAAAACCACCGCGACTTCTAAATGGTTTTAACAGATTTTCACCAAAGATGTTTTAAACACTCGCACATAATACACCTTGCATATAAAACAAATTAAAATTAAATCCTTCAATTCTTTGCGGAGCTATGATGCTACAGACAGACAAATCAAACTTATATATTATTATATATCACTCCCCTTTTGCGTCAGGGTAAAAAATGTCTTCGCATCAAACCTATAACACACCTCATTTAAAAAGAGTCTTCGCAGACCCAGAAAACATAAGCATAACAGTAACTGTAATGACGCAAAGCACTAACCTTCTTTCAGACTCCTCGTTGGGGAAGCGGTAGAGGAAGTCGCGGTCGTTCTTGAGCCACAGCACGTAGGAGTCCGGCCCGTCCAGGAACACCTTCCCCTGGCCGCAGGGGAGGCGAGCGTCGCGACCTCTCACCGCTCTCAGCACCGTCACTTCTAGGAAATAACACTGCTTTAAAATACTGCCAAAAATAAATATAAGTTGATTCTTGAAAAGCTGGTCGGTAAAAAAAAATAAGGTTCATGTGAAACGGATAAAAATCTGGACATAATCCATATTGGTATAAACAACGAAAAAAGTTTTTAAAAGCATACGAACTAAACAAAAATACAAAAACCCCTCCATTCTAAAATTGGTCAAAAATCAAAAGAGCTATATCTTCAATTTTAAAACTCAGTTCAGTTTTTTTAATAAAGCAACAAAGATTTCTCACTCTCTCTCTCTTCTTTCTCTTCTTTTAGTAAACACTATAATAATAATTACGAATACCTTTCGATGGAGCAATCCCGAGTATGAAATGAGACACAAATAATAATAAAGCACTGATTTTATCTATTCTAATTACAATCTTAAAATGCTGAGTAAACTCTATTGAAACTGGGAACTGCACCAAGTATTAATGATGTCTTTGAAGATTTGTAAAAAAACAATCCAATCATTTTCGCACAAACGCCTAACACACACTTCGCTTGACACTAATATTCACCTTGATTCGGAAACATCATCGCAAACATGGACCACAGCTTGAATATATTGATGATGGTAGATCTCACGAATAAGATCCTGACGGCGATAGCGAGAGTCCTGATCATGACCTCTGGCGTGTCGCGCCGCGCGCGCGCCTGCTGCCGCCCGACACCACTCATAGCGCCGCTCCGTGTTACGAGACCTACTTCTGCACTCCACGAAAGTTCGGAGGCGAGTATAGGAAACAAGTCGTGCAGTCTAATCGACTCTGAATTAATAAACACCTCCACCCTTACGTAGGCACAATTTGTGTACAACGGGTATAGAAGAAAACCTCATTATAGATTCATCCTAATTGCATCCATCCATCCAACACTAAAAAACGAAACTATTTGAAAAGGTCACCCCTGCATTTTAAATGATGATTCTATTTTGAACGCATTTTATTTAAATTACTTGGAAAAGTTAACCCAAGACAGCCAATTGCACCCGAGTTGTAGAAACAAAAACCCTGCCTTGATAATATTGCGTCGCATTATGCGATAATCAGATCTTATCAACGATTTACTATTTAAAAACTTGAAAATGTGTGAAAAGTCAATGTGATCGCAAAAACTTTACCAACTCACATAAAACAAAATCCACAAATTGCAAAAACATTTTTATTTTGTTATTTGTCTTTATAGTTATACTCGACATTTTAATGACATATGCAAGCAAATATTACTTATCATTTCTTAAAACCGAGAAACGTGCAAAATTGACAGTCGCAACAAGACCAGTGTCTGAATACGAGTTTATATTCAGAAAAAAAGCTTCGTTGTAACAGTGTCTTAGTAAAAAAAGGTATCAGATTTAGTATTAAGACATTAGAACTATGTACTCAATAATTCACCGAGTTACCCACGTCTTTGCATCCAATTAAAGTATTCCTATTCTTAAAGTCGGATCGATGCGGGCCGGTCATGCATCGTGCATTAGGGTAACACTAAAGGGCAGTAATCAGTAGTTCAGGCAATTTTCCTCCTAACTTTGTTTATTATAAATGTAACGCGATGTCAGACAGTCTTGACATTAAGTACATGGTATATCATATTGATGAGCACCACCTTACATCGATTTTTGTACAAACGATTTTATACTTTAACTTGAAACGAATAAGGTGGAAAATCATGTCGGGCTTCAAACTACACTCAATTCTTCTATAAATACACGAAAGGCTTAGGTACCCCACAAAGGGGGTATATGTGGTTTATGTAAGTATTAATTGGTACCAACCTGCATCCAAACTGAGAGCGTCTTTCATCACGAGAACGTAGAAGATACAGCGGAGCAACATTTTCTGGAACAAATTTGAAAACAATCACAATTCGGCTTAGTGTTAAAACTCACTTGACATTTATCTTACACACTTAAAAATGAAAAATTCGCACTAAATAAATATGAAACATGATTAAAACAAATAAACTAAAAATGTCTCTAAGTCATATTTTTGCTTGTTAACTAAAGCCATTGCTATAGGCATTTAAGAAGATCGAAATGAAAGATTAAAACATTATTTGTTGCGAGCTCGACAGACTTTCGCAGAACCCTCACATTTTGCAACTAAACCTCAGCTTGGAGCCACAGCCACTTGATCCCCTACATCCGTCTGACCACTGGATGTGTGCTTGTGTTATAGCAAACCAGTTTAATCTTTTGTGCATATGTCCATTTTGCAAAATACTTGACCAAATTCACTCCCCACCCCACCACGATCTAAGGGTGCGTTCAGACGCATCGCATGCGCTTATTCGGATCAATTTGCCTTTCCGCAATCTTAACATAGTCACTACATCTCATTTCAATAAGGGAGTGATACTTTAAAATCATATATTCTTTATATTCTTCATATATCATTGCAGCTCTATATATTTTGAGATATATTTTGCAACTGCAAATATTCAACAGTTAGAGAAAGTTAGAAAAAAAAGAGAACAGTTTAGTTATGTTCAGCCACAAGGCAAGCGCAAACAAAAATAACACAGAGAAATACTTAAAAGAAAGTTACAAAACAAATAAAAAAAAGGAATAATTACAATATTCATTCAAAATATTATTTTTTTTAACTAATTTATAGTGTTTTAGTTAATTAACCTACCAAGCAACGAAGAGAACGCAACCTTTTCTAACTAATTAAAAAAAAGAACATCGTCTTCGCTTTTTAAAGTTCCAACCACGATTAACTAAAATATCAACAAGAGCTAAAACTAACCATGGCTAATAAGAATATCAAGATCAACTTCTCGCGAAGTTCGTAAATGATTAAGTTCGCAGTACGTAGTCTGTACGTGCCCTAACCGCGGCAGCTGACGACCGCCGACGTAAAATAATATCAGCTGCTGTTCAGTACTCAGGTGCGGTTTGCTTTGTATTTAAAAAGCTTAAAAACACTTTTGGAACAACTGTTTCCGAACTGCATGAATGAATGTATCTTGAGATATGGAGGCCAGGTTTCTTAATATAGGATTGCTTTTTATTTTGTTCAGTGTTTTATCAGGGAAACGTATAATTTAGTATCTTCTTGAAATAGTTTTTTGATTGCATATATAGCCGAGTGGGTGAGCGCGTGTCGCGGGTTCGATCCCCGTGAAGGACAAGCATTTGTGTAATCCACGAATGTTTGTCCTAAGTCTGGGTGTATTTGTGCCTGTGACATGAATGTTTGTGAAACTTCTCGCGACACAAGGGTTTAATTCCTTACTGCGGGATTAGTATATATTTTTTCTTTGGTGTTTTGGGTATGGACTTCAAACTGTATAATTGGTTTACTATTAAATTTTTAACTGACGACACAAAAGCATCACCTAAGAGCGCATAATATTTTTTTAACTACCCCACTAATCCCAATACTGGGCAAAGTCCTTCCCAACATCCTAACACGATTCTCGACTCCACGTGAAACTAGCTTAATAATATATTAGAAACTTAAAGAGCACATCAAGCAGAGAACTATGCACGCGTAACTTAGATGCTAAACTGTTTTCTTTTAAAATTTGTTATCCCACGCTATCGTGTTTACATGTAAGTTGAGCACGTGTACCGGGATCATGTTTCAAGCCCTCGTGTAAAACCACTCATCAGACAATAAACTTGCTAAAACATTTCCAGTTTAACTCTAAACTATTCAACATTCTCCTGAAATGCAAAGGAAAACAATAAACAAACATTCAACATCAAAACACTCGCTTTCATAGCATTAAGACAATAAAAAAGTTTAATTGTTAAAGCTAAGCATTACCCAGTCAAATTACAACAAAACACAACTGTTTGTATCAAGTCATTACATTAGTTAGTAACAACATATGCCATAACATTTTATGCGTTTCATTTTCAAAACATTACGCCAGAAATTTCTCAATTATGACTCATACAAATAAACAAAAAATTCAACAAACGCACAGCCCTATCTACATATTAAAGCCAGGATAAGCTGAGCTACCGACACCAAAGACTCCCTTATTTTTAATCCATTTTTGAAGGTAAGGAAGGGGTGCGGGGGTCAAGTTACGTTGGCAACTAGGAACAGCCGTACACGCAACTTCCCTAGGGTGACTCACAGGCGCTTTGTGTCGTAAAAAGATCGTAATAAACTAGAAAGCTCCGATTTGTAAGAACATTTTAATGAACTTGTATTAGTACAGTCGGCGCCCAAGTTCGGTGGGTTTGTGATAGTCACGCGCGCGGGGCAAACCTGTGAAGTGGCGAAGCGTAGCCGTTGACGGTGACGTGTCGTATTAAACACAGTTTTCCTCACTAACAATAATACTCGGCCAACTTGCATGAACTGTAAAGTTGACTAAACTAGCTAACTGGCTAGTAAGTTTCCTTGACTAAGGTAATAAGTTACTTGTATAAGTTATTTAACAAACCTGTTTATCATCGACTAATAAGTTAGTTCAAGACCGACTCAAGCTCAACTTTTTAGAATATTCAAAAAAGTAGGTACAAGTAAAACAAATTCCCGGTAAATAGTAGTATGTACATACAACATGTTCATCAATATAACATGTGGAATGACCTGAGATCGTCCCACAATAGCTGTCGTGTCGGGAGGAGCAGATGTCAGCTGTTTCGATACAATAAGCCGGCCAAGTGTGCAGCGACCGCAACAGAAGGGTTCGTTATATTACAGAGCCTATAATTTTATATCAAGAATATAAAGGAGAATATAATTGTGTCTGTATGTTTTATTTAATAAGGAAATGTCTGTCTGTTGTTAAAAGTTTTATTCAAAAAACGGCAAAACAGATTTTATTGTAATTATCGCCTCCGGATAACGAAAGGCTCCGATCACATCGATGCTATCGTATTTTCTTGCTGCATTTTCCCGTGTTTTTTTTATGCTTTGGAAAGAGTATTTCAATGTAAAACTGGGTAGTAATCTAGTTTTACATCAATGTTTGTGTATAATATATTTTTTTAATTTCGTTTAGAGTAAAACAAAGAAGGAAACTTTGTTGCTTTTGGCTTTTATTGTATATCTACAGTTTTTGCAAAAATTAAAATACGTCTGCTTTTCTAAATAAAAAAATTACCATTCAAGACCCTGTAAACATTTAACAGCTGACTATAATTTTGGTTCGAACACGACCTCAACAAGTCTAAGGGACTTGTTTATGATTACCGAACCCTAAAATACGTGGGCATACTAATGAGTGAAGTACTTGTGGGGCATTCAAGTGTGTTCCGTGACCTGCCAAGCTTATGCGCAGACTGATCAGTCCGATAGCGTTTTTATAAAACGCCGGAACAAAACGAGATTTGTTCGTAAGCTTTCGTTTTAGCGTGCAAATGGTTCGTTTAATTGTAAAATGCTTCAGACGTAATATACAGCAATAAACATTGATGCTAATAACCCTCATTCTTGTAAAAAATATTGCATTTTTGTTTGCACTAATGATAATGTGATTATGAGAATTTCAGGAATAAGTTTAGTTGTTTCGCCTATCAAAAGATTTTGAAAGTTCTTTCATTTTCAGTTACATTTTCTATAGTAGGATACATAGGGGCTATGCACTCCTTTTCGTTTGTTTTTTTTTCCAAAAACTAAAAGTAGTAAATAGATTTGAGTTCTAAGTCCAAGTACAGAAAAAAAGCTTCAATTAACGGTGAACTATTATTTAAAAACGCGATGGGAAAGTTTGGTTTTATTACGGAGTTGCTATAGTCCTCTCTCAGCTTCAGCATCAGATCAGTTCTGTGTCGTAACAATGTTACATTGTCATTCAATTGTCATCCATCATTTCAGAACAATCGGAAACCGAAAAATGGATCAGATTTAACAAGATTCGATTACAGACAGACAACTGGACAGGTGAAACTAGACAAAAAGCGGGATATAAAAGATATTTTGCCGTTGTAATAATAGATATATTTCACAACTTTCATATATTTATTATATTATATATTTACTAGCTGACCCAGCAAACGTTGTTTTGCCTAATAAATTTTTATAGTTGTATGTATTTTTAATGCCACATTATAAAAAAAAATGAAAATGAAAAATATCGTCCAGAAAATAAAATATTTTTTTTTTAGTGTGAGCAAGCCTTAACACTATGGGTATGAAAAATAGATGTTGTTCTATTCTCAGACCTACCCAATATGTATACAAAATTTCATAAAAATCGGTCGAACCGTTTCGGAGGAGTACGGTAACTAACATCGTGACACGGGAATTTTATATATTAGAAGATATATTTTTTTCTTTGTATAAAGAGTAGGTGCTAGACAACTGATATACATACTTAAACATACATAATATACATAAATTACACCGTACAGAACAAATGACGATGCTCATCACACAAATATTTGTACTGTGTGGGGATAGAACTCACAACCGCCGGTATAGCAGTCATAACCACTAACCACTAAACCAACAGGCCAGTTGAGAAGCTTAAACATCTGTATACCTAGCTCTGTCAGTCTGTCCAGTCTGACTTTAAATTGTTCTAAAAATTCAGTCCACTAATGTTAGGCGGTCAGGTGTCAACTATATTACGTGCATGAAACGCTCTATTACCGTTCTAACATGCATATGTATGATACCGTGTATTTATAGTATTTATTCACTTTCATGGCCTTTTATTTCGCCTTGACTCACGTTGGAAGTGCAATTAAAAATAATCGTCGGTGGGTTGCGGAACAAAGGGTTAATTGCTTAAAATTTGCTGAATTTGAAGATTATTTTTGTAGACAAAAATAAATTTAGACTATGTGCATAGGTAAAAAAATATCATAGATTTGATCTGGCGCATCTTAAACTATGACTTTTGCAGTCAAGAAAGTATAAAGTCTTACTAACCAGCGTCGAGTACCGTATCTGAGCCTTGACTATGTATTACTATAAAACCGGGCACGAGGTCTCACAAAATTCATTTCACGTGCACTAAATAAGTCGAGACTTAGCATGTCTTGGACCCCAACGCGGGACTCGAACCCGCAGCACTTCGCGTTCAGGGGGCTTGGCGTCGTGACCTCAGACACTCGGCTATCCGTCTTGAACTTTTGACAAGAATGAAGAAGAAGATTCAATCAACCTTTGATTGCTTAATAGGTACACGTTCCCCTAAAACACCTATTCAAATGTACTTACATTTACGTTACGCTTTGAATATTACTCACACAAAGCAAACTTTCTGTAAGTAAACCACAAAAATATACAAACCATTATCTACTCTAACTTGTAGCAAAGAAGTCATAAAATCGTTCAAAGGATTCCATTTAAAGTCGGACAAACTCGAGACTTGTTACTGCAACCAGGGCGAATACAGAAAGGTCACTCAAAGAACTGTGTTAGTTGTGAAAAGGCACTCTCAGAGAACTATTTTTACATCGTTCCAGTTGTCATTCTCCATTTTCAGTAGTTTAATTTAGTAAGTGCTCAGATACGAGCTTTTAATATTTATTTTTAAACAATAACTGATGTATCTTTCGATATGTCTGGATGCAGTTGAGATGATAACGTATCTTTCTATCTTAACTTTTGAAACTGTAATAATGATTGATCTACTAAACATATAGTATGGTAGAGTTTTCAACTTCCAGAAACTTTAAAGTGAGTTCGTATAAGCGCTGAGTGCAAGAGCATCGAAGCGCTATATGCCTTTACGAGCAAATTCCCCATGTACTCAATAACTTGATGCTTATTATATAAATTAGTTTCATGCTTTTCTGACTTCAAATAAAAAAAAATGCTTTAATTATCAGTATAAAAGTACTAATAATCATTTATTAGCGCTATACCTAAATACAGTATTGCGCTAAAGAAGTTTTCGTATTACAAATTTTCAATCAGAACACGTGCCTTGGTGCGAGCATTCCATTTTTACCCATTTCAAAAAAGTATAAAACACCTCTAAATAAATTTTCACTTCAACAAGAGACGAGCGAATTCTTTCGCAATTTTTCTGCACTAAGATTATTTTGAGCATTGGTGTTGTAACTACGAAATCGACCGCTAAAGCTCCTATGTCGACTGTATAACGTAAATCACCTCGAAAGTCCCCCCAAGGACAGGACAAAGCTAATTAGTACAGTGGGATGCACAGTGTACGCCCATGCTGGTGATAATATTGTATAAAATAATCGAGAGTAAAACTTCTTGCTTTGTAATATTAGTGACACTTGGAGTGTCCTACCAAATTTCTATCCCTATGTCCTGACGTTTTAACTTACTTTTTTTTCAGTCCACTGAAACTGAAAATTCTTTTTGTTTGAGAACGGACACAAAAATATATTGTCTATCAAATGTATAATAAAGTAAAAGATCTAGTTGATATATGCCCGAGACATATATCTGGCAATAGAATTTATTCCGTGCTGTATCTAGTATTTTCGTCCGAAACAGCGAACAGAAATCTCTCACTCACGAAAATTAAACTCTTCATCAATTTACTGAAAACTCCAAATGTAATTGAATCCATATAATTATGAATATGGTTTGAAGGGTTTTTTATGAATATTGCAAAATAACAGTGACGTCACACACAAAACTCGACGAAGTGCACTTCAACATTGTGTGCGGCACCACAACCCAATAGATAATTAATTTTAACAGTAATGCCGCGCTTTACCTTGTTTGAATGTAATTAATTAATCAGCGGTCGAGTGTCCAGCTATTTAATTACTCCCACACTCGATTTACGGGAACTGATACATTTTTTAAATTCGGAAATGCATCACGTTATTGTTAATTTAACCAGTTTGAATAATTCGAATATTACTTGACTATGAGAATGGAACATTGTGGAATTGTTTTATTGCATGTTTTGTTTTGCTATAGGCGTTACCGTGCATGTTGTTCTTTACAATGTTACATCAATTTGTTAATTTGTTTTGAATGTTTGTACTTGTTTACACGACAGAGTTCTAGCTTTTCTAAGAAAAGCGTTTGGTTTTAGGCGTTTACCTTTACAGCTTCGCAATATCAGGACTCTATATTGGTCTTGAAAATAATTATTGATATTAAAAAATCTATAGGAGACGCGGCAGGCCCAGCAGGAGATGACGAGACGAACTAGACTCGCGTAAGACTTCGCGTAAACCTGGCCTTTTGATAGCCGTAGTCCGAAATAAATGGAAGGGCGGATAGGAGCTAGTGTAAGTCATTAGCCCAATATTAATTATTATTTATTCTATGACACATATGTGTATACTAACTGAACCGGCAAAGATCGATCCGTCGAGTTTATTTTTAAATTTAAAACATCCAGGTATTTTTTGCGTTCGTTTGTAACAAACGCAAAAAAAATATGACGAAACATAAAAGATACAGTGCTCGAAAGGATCCCAGCGAAATAACAACGTATGAAGTAGTGTTGTGATATGCAAACTGTCGAGAATCGTTCCTAGAACGTAAATCGACAAAAAACATGTTCCTTTTGAAATGTGAAACAAACTAAAATCCAAACGTTGTACCTAGAATCTATTCTAAAACTCAAACGGAATTCGAATCTCGGCGACTTTTATTTCATTTTTTTCCATCAAAAAATTGGAGTATGAATATGTAGTTTTATTATTTTTTGTGATGCATCTCTTAACAATGTGTTCCAGTTTCTGTATTTTGTTAGAACACATATTTTTGTTGTTTTCGTAGATATCAATAGATATTAGTCGTGTGTTTGTATTCTGATGTGTATCATGCCGAGCCGGCTGGTGCAGGAGCCTGCTGTCTATACTCCTCTTTTTATAAAGCCTCCGTAACGGAACCTCCCTTTAATAAATTAAAATGTGCGCATGAAATACACTTCATCATTTAGAGTACTTTAATTTAGAAATTTAGAGCTTCAGATTTGATTTAAGCATACTTAATAATATTAATACGTTCGCATTTAATAGCATAGAATATCGAGATGAAAAAATGCACTATCAATTGTAATTTCTAAATTTAGTTTAACACTAGTAACACAGAGTAACACAATTATTTAATTTGGAAAAAAATCTGTGATCTATAAAATATGTCTACATGAAAAATATAAGTCTCACTTTTAACTTTTTCACAAAAAGTAATATTAAAAAATAATTAGAAAAATAAAAAATAATTAATAACACTCACCTGGTGCTGCATCCTGCCCACGGTGAACTGGTAATTGTCTGGTATCAGTTATTTAATTATGGTCGTCAGCGCGCACACGTCCGTTGTCATCGAAAACTTTATTCCGAATAAAGTTTACACCTCCGCGTGTACCTTTATGCCAGGTAGGGTTGCGCGAAAGGATAACGTGGACACGCTCGCACCGAGCTGGAAATAAACAAATCGATCAAACCCGAAACTGGTAAAAGAACTTTTTAATCAACTATGCAGTTTAGTGTTTTTTTTTTTAATTCTATTTTCAAAGCTTTTATGCAATCTTCTTTGTTTCGCCTCAGATTTAATTAAATATTTTGTTAAATGCCTTCAGTTTGCGACTACCCTACATAATACTGCGCTCCATTAGCACGACAGCTAAAAAAAGCGTCTCGTAAAAGTGCATCGCATAAAGAGTAATGAAATTTTCTTTGAGGAGCTACAGCAAAGGTCAGCTGTTGTTCTGAAAGTATTTTTCGCGCTTTAGCTTTCGTTTAAGATCGAAGTTATTTAGTAATTAAGAAAATATAAATATTACTTACTTTTATTCAGCAAGATGCAAGGTTAGCTTGGTAAAGTAATGAGTTCTTATCTTTAAATATCGATGGTTTTGGACTTATCTGGTCACGGAGGCTTTTCGTAGATAAAGGATGAGCTCTCTACATAGCATAAGGTAGCTACTTGTTGCCTCTTATCGGTCCTTTAGTTGATTTTAATAACTTAAGAATAAACTGAAATGATAAGGATTTAAAATTCACACCTAATTAACCTAACAGTTGTTACTAATCTTAGCAGTGAAAAAATATCAAAAAGCATGTCTACATTATGTTATCCCGGCTAAACGTCGAGGGTGTGTGTGTGTGTTTACAAAATTTAAAATAAAACTTTCAATCACGCTACACTGTAAAAGCGATCGTATCCCAGGTACGGTAAATTCAATTTGCCTTGAATGTAGTTTAAGCTACATCTTAGAATACGAGCCGACTATTGTAAAAGGTCTTTGATCACGCACAGGATTTGCATAAACGGGGGTCATGACAAACTGGCCATGTAAGTTGGGGTAGCTCCCCTGGTAAGGCATATCGCAAGTTCATTAAAACCCTTTTGATGAAATGTGCATACGTGCAATTACAATTAGAAAGAATTGTTGGAGACGAAAGCTATAAGTGCATTATACTGAGGGCCACGCTTAGGGCTCGAGGCTCGAGTTTTGGGGGGGATTTAAAAAAAAGTTATCGATTTTTATCGTATTGTTCTGAAACCGTTATGCGCTCTCGTAGCACCTAAGTACCTATTGATTTTGTGTAGGTGTTCTTTTTTCGTGCTACGATTAATTGTAGATTAAAGAAAACTTGGCTATTTCCGTGGTGTTATTCATTAGCTGCAGTTGGGTATATGCTTTAAATATTAGATGCAGGTCAAAAAGTCAAGGTGAGTGGAATTGTTTCCGTAATTTTGTTGATCATTTTTGTTGTATTTATTGATTATGGAGGTGCATGTTACATTGTGTGTATTATCTTAAATTTGGTACAAAGTAAAACAAAGTCCATTGGATCTAGTCGTAATACATGTAAATATCTATAGTATTATTAAATTTATATAACATGTGGGTGTATCATATAATGCTATGTTATTCTTGAGAACTGTTCTGTTTATATGCTGTATATAAGCTCTAATGTGGGTTACAAGGACAGTGCAGATGCTTTTGTAAGATTAACCCCTTTACCTTGCACCGTGGCCAGCTGTGGCGAGCAGTGTCGACCTGTACAACTATCAAAGACGTCTTACAAATCCTGATCTGTGAACAGAGCGACCGTGGGAACATTCAGTGTAAGCTCCAGATTTAAAATAGGTTACTAGACAACAAACACACTTGGAAAAATCCTCGATAAGTCTTGACACGAGGCAGCAGTATTGAGTGGCGATAAAAGGAGAAAATGACGCCACGATGATGTACGTTAATTATTCCCACAGTTAAAACTCAATTCGTTATTCATTTGCTATAATTTCCATCTAGCTAATTTCACGTTTAGGTTTCTTAAAGAACTGTAGCCAGTACTTGTTAGAACATAATGCCGTGTGTGAGGCCGCGGAGCTTCTACCTGGTAATTAACTAAGTAGCCATGAGTGCAGGCTTGCACACCACTTGTGCCTTTAACTGGGTATTAAGCCTAATGCACTAGCACTGGGAATTAAATCACGTCAACGACCTGACGCGTCTCGTAATTACTAATGTTGTTATGTTGTCAACGCGAATGTTTGTGGGTATGTAGATAAGGATGGTTGACGATACCGGGTACCTAAAGTTTGTGATCCCGTATGGGTGTTATGATTTTGACACTTCTAAATAGATTTTCATGAAACTTGGGACACAGATAGATTAATAAATCGAAGGAGACAGTGCCGGAAGTCTGTTGCAAATTCAACCAATGGAGCCTTTTGGTTTGATTTAGGTTCTCAACTTGGGTATAGCACAATGTAAGTAGTGCCAGGTATAGAACGTTGCTGGTAGAGCTCAATTTAAAAAATGTTTTATACCTAACTCTTAAGTGTTGTAGACAGGCGGTGGTACACTCTTTCTAAGTGGTTAACCCAGCACTGGGAAGGATATACAGGCTACTTTAAATTTGACTCCAAATATAAAAATATCATTGACAACTGCTAGTCATCATTGGCCTAGCCTTTTCCCAACTATGTTGGGGTCGGCTACCAGGCTAACCGTTTTCAGCTAAGTACCAGTGTTTTACAAGGAGCGACTGCCTATCTGACCCCCTCAACCCAGTTACCTGGGCGACACGATACCCCTTGGTTAGACTGATTGTCAGACTTTTTCAAGCTTCTGACTACCTGTAACGACTGTCAAAGATGTAGGAATAGCAGCCGGGACCCACAATTTAACGTGCCTTCCGAAACACGGCGATTGACAACTGCTAGTATGTTCATAAATACTGAGGTGTGTTTGCTATTGTTTCACTGCTTTCTAATGTGGCATAAAAGAAGGTCGGTATACACAGATACAAAAGCTAGGTAGGCATTGTCTTCGTTCTTAAAATTAAAAAAGGTTAAATAGCTTGATATCTGACAGCCTTTAACTAGAGCCTGCATAAAACTAATTGACGTAACAGTATTCGGCCATTAGGCTTTAAAAATCGAACAAGAGACTTTTATAACGAAAAATGTGCATTTTTTTTTATTGCTATGCAGTTAGAGTAGTTTCTGTCGTCTACGTCACACCCACCTGCCAGAATTGTACGGGTTTGGACGTTGTCTATATCCAGGAACGAACTTTGAACTGCCACTGAGAATCAGTGTCGCCAAATTTAGTTTTCGACGTTCTATTTCGAATACTGGCCGATTTGAGATCAAATTTACTCTTTTTTGGTGTCGAATAAAAAGGATGGAACGAATGAAATAAAATCTTAGTATCTACATATCTTTAGTTTCAAAACTATACCTCGATTCAAAACTGTATTTTCTTTATAATAGGACTTAATGAAGTTGATCGCCACCTCATAACACTTACACGGTCGCGTAACCTAAGTGCCACTTCCAACCTTTTCATATTCCATGGTACTCACAGGTTTACAATGTGCAAGTTCGTGTGGTCATTGTGGTGTCGTTGCTTTTTCACACAAAAACTAATTAACGAGTTTTGATGAAATTTCCCCAATTTAGAGTCTATATTTTTCTCTTGGCTATTTTATTTTAGATACAAGTAGATTAAGTAGTGGAACTACAAAATAATATAAAGTTTATTTAAGTTGGACGTTTCCGTGCGATGATTAAGTATGTTCTCCGTGTGATCAAAGCCTCGGGCAAAATATAGGAAACTGAAGATATCTACTCTGCAAAGTCATTAAGTTAACGTTATTTTATTAGTTACAGTAATATCATTACTCACGGTATGCTTACATCTATGACACATATTTAGTAGCCCTGTCGTTCATTAGTAATAGGGCTGACTCAGACAAATTGGAAACAAAATGCCCACCGAACATAATTTTGCTTAAAAATACAATATCCGTGTTCCATTTGAAAACTAGTAAACAAATACACGATACGCATTGAGTAATGATGCTAACCCTAAACAGATAAGCCAAACAGAAGAATAACGCAATTACATAATTAGAAATTTGAAGCTATTAATATAGGTCATGAGACGTTCAATAAAAAAACGACTTTAAAGCGTCGTAATTAGGTAAATTATCGGAAATGTGCGGTTAACACGTATCCTATCAGTGGGGTGCATTGTTATCATGGGGTGAAACGCATGAGTCACCTGAGTGAATCATAGTCGCGGGACACCGATGAATGGACTTGTTCAAAGAATTTATGAAAATCGTTAGAAAAGAATGACAGTATTTATGTAATCAGACAGCGTTATTTTGAAAAGGGGACAATAGAGCATATGAATATCTTCATAATTAATTAAACTCTTAACAACTGAATCAATTTCCTCGTATACATCAGCAATTTCAACTGGGATGGTAATTTTTACAATGAAAATATTTTACGATTGCTTTACAATACCACATAAATATAAGTGTAGGTAGATTGAAGGAAACTACTCCTTTTAGCATCGAATGTCGGTCGATCTTCGATCTCTGCGCTGGAAAGAACGCACTGGACAATATCGATTAAATTTGAAGAGTCGCAGTATTCAATTTCTTCACCAGTTGAGTATCTTTAAAACATATCAAAATACGAGACACCTTCTGTTCTCTGTGCTAAAGGGGTATTATGTATTATATGTGAAGGCACGGATGTATTTGGATCGTAGCTTTCACATTCTAGTACAGTTTACTAATATATAAGTACTGTAAAGATAGTTCATGTTCGGCAAGTCCATCCTCAATTTTATCGTCGAAAAAAGGTTTGAAATCAATACTTTTTACTTTCCTGCGTTTCCTTGTATTTGAATATGGTGTAGGTACGGTAGGTAGGTAGGTACACAAAGCGATTTTGAAAATATATTTGGATGTCAAATAAAATACAATAATACCACAAAACTGTTTATTTTTCAAATTATACATTTAATATAAATAATATTGACGCGAGTGAAACCCGCGTCGGGATCCGATCTTTCTTACATATCTGTTCTTAGAGCATACCGCCACATCCGAAAACAATACTATGGAACTGTGGGAAAGGGACAAACCTCTACGGCATGTAGTGCATTGTCACTCTTCCACAATCTTCGTTACTTTCAGATGTAAGGGTAGGCTTCCTTATCTGCGGACCCTAATAAGCTTTTACAAGGCAACCAAATTGCAATGCCTAGGTTACAAATTACAGGCAATTTATTGCCTATGCAAGATAATCGTCTGATCTGTATTGGAGTAACTATTCGTTGAATAGAAGTAATCAGGGGTTCCTCGGAGTAATGTTGTGATATTGTTTGCTCTCAATTATTTTCAAGGTTATGATGCGGAGTACTAGTGAGCCACGTGTAATTATTATTCAAGAGAAAAGGAACGATATAGAAAGGTCATGAAAGAGAACTGACAGACAATTATGTACCCTTTGTGTTTGTAGTAAAGGTTATTATATTTTTGTGATCTCGTGGCTGAACTTACACTGCTTTTTATAAGAATGGCTTTAATTCTAAATATATTTTAAATTAACTTGTGGGAGTGGTGGAAATATAAGTATTTTGAAAAAGTTAAGTGGTTTGAAAGATTTTATAAAACGCGGAAGGCGTTTCAGTTATTTCGTTGAGGGTTTTCCTTTATTTCTTTGGTTCTCTACCATAGGTACCTGGACCAAAAGTGGTCCGCACAAAAATGATCCAAAATGATGAGGTAGGGGCGCTAGGCGATGCTGCAGAGGTTTCATAGCTACCGAATAGATACAGATAGCCCTCAAAAAGATTCCACATAGATTGCCAATATTGCCATTTGCGTTCCAAACATTTTAAACTGATGACTGACGTCATGTAACAATCAAATCCAGCCTTCGGTATCGACCAGAGCCGTGGTGACTAATAAACTTAGATCGAATTGTTTTTTATTTTGTTGGAATCCGTCCTTTTAGACAATAGGTAAATAGAACGAGACGTAGTATTTTTTATTACGATACTGCCCAGAGGAATCTGGTCATTTCAGGTAGGTACATGTGTGAATGTATTTATGTATGAGAGTTACTCTGTTTTACCATAACTTCTGAACGCCTAAAAAGATTTTTACGAATGAGGTATCGTTAGCATTCGTATACGGGTAATAGGGAAACTTCAAAGCTACATATTTATTTTGTAAAAAAAAAATGATATTGTATTTAAGTAGATAGGGAAGAGTAGACGTGTTTATAGTTTACCTTCTAGTAAGGTTAAAACTTGGAAGAATGGTATGGGAAGTACGGAGGAGGATTTGTAGGATATTTCCTCATTAAATACTAATTAATGTAGACAGTGAGCTTCGTGTGTAAATTAGCATTTAGTAAGATATAATCTGTTAAAAACATTAAAAATTACAGCCCTCATTGGTTATCTGGAAGTATAGTAGGTGTGTCTTCAAAATAATTCCACAAAATTACCCATATAACTATTGTTAGTAAGCAGGCAAAGCGATTATCGTTTAGTTAAACCAATACCGATCAGACTTCCACATTCATTACTTACAGCACACCACCTGTCTGTCTGTATGTCACATTTTACGCACATTATAAGTAAACTTATTTCGTTTTAAATATCACTTTCAGTCTTCTGAGACTTTCTGACTTGTTATATTATGGGTACTTAAATTTAATAGCTTAAAATATTATAAATATTGGAGATCGCAACAAATTGGTGCTTGGACTGTGAGATACGTTAGCAGAGACGAATAACTTTGACATCATTCATTTGTTACTGAGGTAATAGAAAACGGTAGATTTTGAATCTGTTTTGTTTCCAAGTGACTGTCACCGTGGAAATTCAGGGGGTTCGTACAAGCATAGGCGGCGATGGAATGTAAACCAACGGGTATTGGAGATTCCCGTTAGTTTGTGACCGGTCTTTTTTTTTAAGAACTTTTTTAATTTACTTTTTTTGACCAAATTAGTGCTTACATAGATATTCTCAAAGGAATATTATGGAGCTTAGTGATTCTTGAAAACAATGCCATGTATATACCGTTTTGTTGATAAACATTGACTGTGTAACTGATAAGTCAAAGTTATTCGTAAGTACAACGACTTAAACATGTTGTAAGCGAGGTATTGGTTTCCGAATTGCGAAAAGAGGCGTACTGATTAAAGTGACATTTGTATTAGAAATAATTAAGTTTATTTTTAAGTACGTCATACTGCAAATGCCGCTCCTAATATTAAAACAATACCGCTTACTCTTAAAGCAAGAATTGCTGTTGCTAAAGCCAAACACCGCTATACGCCATGAATTTCGGGCGTCTCGCTTTAGCGACTGCAACTTCTTAAACTTTCTTTGATAATTAGCGATACAGCCTTAGATGGCAATGATCAACATTAGTTTTCTATATACATTTAGCTCTGTAGCTCCATAAATATAGTTAACATAAAAACGTTTTTAAGTACTTTCTACGTAGAGTTGACTAGAAAAAGGTATTTAAGCCTTAACTCGCAATCAGAAAACCAATACAATGCGCTATCAGAATTATTCTCAAAGTTTAGTTCTGTTTCTTATCTTATTCCCAAAACATATACGGGCGTATAAAAACAACAAATTATCAGGTACTCACACAAATCTGTTTAGAATTTAGGGCACTATATCTAATAACGCATTTTGTTTCTTATTTGCTGTCAACATCAATTATCTATTTGTAGAGGTTCTCCTTGTAACATTGATTTGACGACTCTACCTCTCGTGGACTCTTGTCCCTCTCTTGTGAGAGACAGAATATTGTTCTAGACTGTCTACGCATAGATAATTGATGATGACCATTAGCGGATGTATGCAACAAGCCACCGCTTCCAGGCTGGTATCTTCGAGCTGGTATACTACTCCGCTAAATGAACTAGGCACTTGAATGACTTAAATATAATGTTGCTGATCAAGCAACTTGATTATTGCATTTCGGAAGCCAGAGCTGTGACGTATCAGCATCAGAACGTACAGATAATATACAGTAAATATATTCTTATCTCTGTAAACAATTGTTAAGGCACTCCGAACGCGAAGCAACGTCTTTGACACCACAGCGATACCACCATACCAGACATTTTGAGGTTTTGAGGTTAGGGTTGGTCGCTGGGTACCAGTCTTAATCTCAGTCGGCTCAACATTACTTCAGCAGATTACCGCATTTCCGCAGTTCATCTGAATGGGCACCAACTTAGACCAGCTTGGTGGCAACTGGCTTCCCTCGAGGCTGATGACCCCTGTATCGGAGATTACGTTACCTCGTGTACAAAGACGCTATGATCTTATTTAATACCCGGTCTCTGAAAGGCTGTTTATTGCGCCTGCAACTAGCATTGTCGTGTGTAGGCGATCGATAAATGTACGCGTTGCTCAAACGTTACCCAATCTTCTTACTTTGTAACATCTGTTCAGTTACTGCGAATAAAATGCCGCGACAATGTGACGCGTGAATTTGTTTTGTGTGCTTTTACGTCTATTCAACAAGGACGCTAATGTGAACACGCCCTGAATTTGTTATCCAATGCAAAGTAATGATGAATCTAAAATAATGTGAGTTGGATATTGGAGTGACTCTCAGCCGTTGAGGTTTGACATGATCAAACATTCTCAAGTCAGGTCTTTCAGAAACCGGTGGTTATTGCTCATGTCTTTTCAAACAGTCTGTACGTTCTGATGTGGAAACGCTGATTTTTATAACTACATCTGATCTATATTAATCTGTTGTAAAGAAGATGCGATTTTTTTATTATAATATGCCATGGAATTAAACCAACTTTCACGAATGCAGTCGTAACGCTTATAATAATGTTACACCTATAGTATAATATTACCTTTATTTAATGTCTTTTTTTGTACATAATGCTTTATTCTTAATTTGTTCGAAGTATAAAAATTCTATGACTGTACTTACAATATAGAAGGTAGTTAATTCCACGGCAGTGTTAGAGATACGAAGTGAAATATATTGAATATTGAATACGTATAAAAGTCTGAGCAGAGGCAACATTAAAGATTTAACATCTTTCTTAAATAATATGCAAGATACACACAGACAGTCGACAACACGCGAAAGATATACAAAACATCCCAACCATTACATAAAGGATTACATAAGTTTTGAAAAAATTCAATTACTCCAATGATTTTATTTAAAATCTCGTCACAAATTACTAATTCCTATTATAACCTCAAAGTTATTGACGAATGGTTGACTAAAGGTATTGTCTACTTGCCGGCGTGCTTTGAAATTACGACTAGATGCCGCCAGTGGCGACAGTGAGGCGTAAGATGACGTCACCATGTTGGTCTAGAGAACAACGTGATCCACGGGTTGTTTCAGCTTACCCTGCAGCGTCACTTAACATTTAGTAGTTTTACCTACGGCACAAATCAATGCTCATTCATAGGCAACCTGTAATTTGATTCTCCAAGTAATTTTGCCCTTTGTTCTGTTACTGTTAAGGAGTATTTTCCCACCACCCAACCACTGCAGTTTGAATTCGTAAGTATGTCCTGCACTCAGCACAATACTTTTAGTCAACCAGCCGGCGGATGTCTTCACAATGCACGACCAACTCCACGGGAAGCGACACTTCATAAGCGAGGACTCCTACAGACGATGCCACTGGCGTACAGACGAGATACACACGTCCAAACAATAGGGAACTATAAAAATACTATACTTTACATATTTACTCTCATATCTGTATCGATATTACTTGTTATTAAATACTTCGTGCAAAATGAAGACATTAAACTAAGCTTAAATATAAGATAAGTTACAGACTATCGTTCGTCGACGCGTTAAGATATATATGGAAATGAATGTTTATGCATTCTTAAACAAATGCAGTGCGGCATCTATCATCGAGGCGCAGAGCCCCAACAACACAGAGAGAGTTCCCACTCCTGCCTGTCGCCCGTACAAACCCATCGCCGATGATATAGTCACAATATCGTTACGCTTAGGTAATACAATATTAATCACTTACAACAAATTATTTTTATATTCAGTTAAAAATGTATTAAAAATATAAAATTATTGATTACACACTTAAACTTTTACATCGATAAATTGTATATTTGGATAGGTTTATACGAACAACACTTTGGAAACTAATCCCCTTTTCACACGTGTCGGGTTCCAGCTAGCTGGAGCCGTGTCGCCGGCGACCGAGGCGACCTGACGGCCGGCTGGAGCTGGCATACTCTGCTACTCGCCGGCGACCACCAGCTATCCGCAATTCGCAACGTGTGAAAAGGGGCTAAATCTAAAATTCCCAGCCTATTCTGAAAATGACTACTGAAAGACTCAACCCCGCGCTTTTCCGAGAATTCGACTCGAGCTGGAGTCGAAGACGCGGGAACGCAATTATAGTTAATAATGTGTATGTGTTGTGAAGTGATCGTGGTAATGAGACAACTTAAAAGCATATGAAAGTGAGTGAAGGCGTTAAAAGGAGAATTACTTAACACAATCAGAGTATTCTTAACACTAATATATTCTATGGTATTATTTGTTTGCAATGATTTGTACTAGCAGCTGTGCAGCAACGATTCTATATTATCTTCATTAACACTAATAACAAGTACCTTCGGGTACATTAAGGCTGAATAAGGCATTATCTAATTATTGCATATTGACTATGTTCTATTGTTACTCACATAGAGCGGCCCGCCAGGGGGCGCTGTAGGCAAGGCGATGGAGAAACGTGACTGGTGCATAGATTAAAGATTATTGAAACTGTGATAGGTGGACGGAATCCTGCGTTTGTACGAGTTTACACAAAACACATTACTTACTGTGTGGAGAGGAGAATATGTATCTAAAACGATAGCTTGGGATCGTGCTATGAAGAGTATCAGCCATAGTGGTTCCAGCGTGAAAACTATATGGATACGTTTGTGGAGTAACTCCATTAGTTTTCACGGGAACTGTTCATGGCGATACGTCGTAGCACGAGCCCTCGCGGTGATCATAAGCGCGTTTAAAGTTAATAAGAAATCCGAAAAGGTGTAAGGTGTGTTAATGGTATGTGCATGAGGGATGTAGCGTAAAAAATAAAAATAAAAAAAATAACTCAAAATAAATTTTTATTATGGAAAAGCTTTTTACAAAAAAAAATATTCGCTAAATCGCACTGTGTGCGCAAGTTCTATTATAAGTCTTTAAACAGACCTTTTTATTTATAAATAATGACTTTTCCTAGGAAAAAAAATACACCAAAATATGGTATTCACCTCTATACAAACATAAATTACAAGCGAACCGTACTTTTTAATGTTTATTTATAATTAAATCAAATAAAGTAAATGCAAAGAGATCGAGTAATTGCTATCGAAGGATCTCCTTTGCCGTGTTTGTGTTGCGAATCGACTAACACATAGTAACATCATGGCTGCGTGTATAATAATAATTTAATGTAAACAATTATCTACCTCCATCCATGGCCGAGCTTGCGGCAGCTCAAGTACTTGAAACAATTCATTACTCGCTGTTCCAGTTCACTCTCGACTCTAAATAGTCGATTCGCATAACCAACAATTATTGCACGCAATTTGATAATTGCACTAAGTTAACTGTAACTAAATAGCGAAACTCATTGGAATCACTAGGACATAATATAGTCTTGAATATTCAGAGGCACTTGCATTCAGGAAAACTATGAATAATCTCGGGCGACGAGTCCATGGTTTTCCATCGACAACCGCTCCAAAATCCATCTTTATAAATTACAAAGAAAAAAAAAAACAAACAAAAACACTATAACAGGGCGTTGAGTTGTTTCTCTCAGATTATCTATATTACAGCCTTACACATTTTGTTTTAACTTTTTTCTTCTAAAGTATAAATAGATGTATCACCAGCCTTAAAAGGTATTGTTTATTTAACACTAGAATAATTAGTTATATAAGCGGGCTTTGCTAGTCGGTTACAATATGGCGGCGGGCGAGGCGTTATGACGTCACTGTGACGCGGGCAGCACTACGTGCCGCGAGCCCGGGCCAGTCGGCAGCGAGTGACCGGCGGAGTAAACAGGGCTTGATAACTAACTATACTCGGCTGACAACACCAGCGCTAGTATAATATCCTAAATCCAAGGTCTTAACAAATTCGCAGGAGGTATGTATGAGGTATAGATTCAGCACTATGGTTTTAATCCTAATTTGTTGTTAATAATGTCTAATACAATCCTATTAATATGCGAAATACTTTAGTAATTGCAGCTTATCATAATCAGATTTGATATATACTATTACATATTTACGTCAAATTGGTGTTTTTTTAATCACTCATCACATGATCGCATCGTATCGAAATCGCTAAATAAATTCACAATCGTAACACACTAGCAAAGCGGGTTAAACTCATAATAGAAAAAAATAACAATTTTTAACGCTAAATCGTCTAAACTAATAATCACGCTAAACTATAATAGTTGTATGATTGAGGGAAGAAACGCGGATCAAACATAACTGTCGCATAGAACGCGAGGAAGAAATCGGAAGACGGAAGACGGGACAGTCGCAGCAACAACGACGACGGTACAAACGATCTCTATTAAATATATCTGTTCAGTTTTAACTATACCAATTATTTGTACGTTTCGTGTTCGGTATCCGAACTATACATATAACAAACATTCACGAGGTATAGCGCCTTTAAGTCAGTCGGATCGATTCTATTAAAGTTACAAAAACGAAACGCTACGCGAAAATAACGCTGGATCAAAACTATGCAGCAACGAAACAACGCTGTGGCGAAAAACCGCGGCGTCTAAACAACGCAACGACGTAATAACATCGAATTAAAACAACGCATCATCGATATAACGCTGAGTCAAAAAACGCAGGGTCGAAACAATGTTCAGTAAAACCAACGTGGTTTTAAAATAACGCGGCGTCAAAACAACGCAGTAACGAAATAACGCAAAGTCAAAACAACGAAGCGACGAAATAACGCTGAGTCAAAAACAACTCATCATCCACGGACGTGTGTCCCAACAAGTTGACAAAACGTTAACATTAATAGCGCTATAACTACTCGTAATAAACAACTGCAACTATTAAGACTTTACAGGGTAATAATTCTGAGGATTTATTTAAGTAAGCTTATCTCGCGACCTACACAAGTCCACCGTTTCACGGGAAACTACATTGGCTACAATTTTGACGCAACAGCCGAACCTTCATGTATTTAGTAGACGCTCCAGCTATCTAACCAACAGGCACAAAAATATCAAACCGTCAACCTTAAACAATTATATTCTAAATATTTATTTCAACTATTCTGTATAACTATTACATATTTTCCTTATTAGGGTTGTCAATATTTTTCTCTATCGGAATTGCTAGCGATTTTAAGTATCTAAGAAAAGATTTCTTATAAATTATTTTAATTTCATATTGTCAGTCAGTTCTGATGTGGTTTTCGTTTCAGAACTTAGGAAGAACTGAAGTTACTGGGAGTGCAAGTTAAGTAGTACTAATGTATTGCTTCTGGAGTAACCGCCTCGGTAATTATTTATAATAACATTTATATATATATATATAGAATCTGATTGCTTATTGGCAGTTAAAGTATGAACAAATCGTTAACTATAGGCACATGGATACGAACTCATCGTTACTGAAACCGCGCTTGGTTTGCAGCTGCGAGTTTTGCTTCGTAATTGCTTGCTAAGCTGAATATCGGTCCAGCCGCGCGGCCTTGTATTCGATGGCCGTCTAACTATATTCGTGTATAAATAAGGCTCTGTATTTGGTCGTGTTTGATTTAAGTTCTTTGTGTATACAGGGGGTTTGCATTGAACAGAAACTTTAATATGATGTGAGGTCGTTCTCTGGGAGTTTCAGACGCTCTGTTATTTTAGAAACTATCGACGTCTGCGTAGCAAGATAGAATGTATTTAGTTGTTCGATTTCGTTGTACACTGTAAAGATTAATTTGTAAATGTGCAATTGTGAAAGATATTATTTAAAATTGCATTGCTGATGCATCGAAAATTCTATGTCAAACAAAAAGGCTGCCACTTCGGGAAGAATAGCATTAGAAACAGGTCATAAACACCCTGATATACACAAAGCCTGAGCAAACACCCTATATATTTGAGTAGCAACGATTATTTGCAAATACCGATCAACGGTGAGGTATATAAGGGGCTACAATGAACGCGACTCGGACGAATCACTCACTTGTAAAGTTGGTGAGACTTTGTACCGATTTATATGAGCTAATGTAACGAGCCTGTCGCACCTACTCCCTAATGATATCCGTCTTACTTTACAAGCAGTCCTATGCGAAAAGGGCCCTTAAGTACCAATTTCATGTGATGTAACCATTCAAGTGACATGCAAAAATGACCTTAGTGTCATGCAACAAAAACAATGATTGTTGCCGAACAAAAGTCGGCGTTTTAGAATATAAGAATGAGGAAGATGATTTATACTTTTCATGATGTAGAAAAAATATAACTTAGTATATCGAACCAGAGAAAGAATGTTAGACGAGAAAACAGTATTTTTGAGAGTAATGTTACGAGATTTTCTCTTAGAGATTACCTGTTTTGTAAATAAAATGGTAGTGATATAAAATACTGTTAAAACAAAGTAATCTTATTCTGGAATTAGTATGCTCCAAAGCAATTAAGATTGCACTAACTTTATAATATGCACATTAATCACCTCTTCGAACAGCTGCAAACAAATATGATAATACTTTGATTATTCACACAAGTATAAAAAATACGAGTGACTTTGAGTGAGTGTTATAAAAAAGTTTGTTAGTATGTGTGAGCTCGAGTGTGTGTTTAATATTACTACATAAGTGGCACGCCTGAGTATACAAGGGCGTATATGAAAAAATCAGAGGCCAACGGGCGATTTAGACTGCGAAACCGCGTTGCCTTCTACCACATGATAAGAAATGTGTGTTTAAATTGAGTAAATGTGTGTATTGTATTGTTGTGTATTCAATTTTAACCGAGTAATGTTTTAAAGTCTGTAAAGCATAAATACACTAACACGTTAGTAAAAAGTTTTTTACTAAAAAGTGTAAGTGTGTATGAACAATGCTCAATAAGTGGAAATGTTCATGTGGTGATAGATTACAAACAACTTTGTATGACTAAATACGAATAAAAGTAAGGGCTTTCAGTGCAATACGGTATTAAATAAGGCCCTGCGAGATGATTAATGTAACAAAATCAAAAGTAAAAAATGATCTTACGTTTCATCGCTGCAAAAATACCTGATGGTAACCAGAATAATGACAAAATACTGCAGAGTACGAGCGAGCACGTTGGTGTGACGTCACAACTGTGACAGTCAGTATAACTAGAAAAACTCGTATCATAAACTCTCAAAACACAGTCTTCTAGAATTCTTTCAAAGGTGTCATTCAATTACTTATTGATTTATCTTATAATAAAAATCACGATTTTCAATTATTTACATCTTCCTCGTAATAAAGAGATACGTATTATTTGAGAGTTTATCGGTTTGCTCGCACTCCCGGGGCCGCGCGACCAGCCTCGTCGCCAGCTCTTGGTTTAGGGCTCCTATTTAGTAAGAAACTAGTCGGGCGACCTCGCGAACACGCGTGTAAACCGACAAACACTGAAATAATAATGAAATCGCCTCATGAAAATTATTATACAGTGATACGTATTAGTCTGCGTTTTCAAATTCCGTATCAATGCGCCGCTCAAGTTCTTGTAAGCCGGCTTCTAATGCTTGCTGTAACAAAATTAAAGTTATATTTAAATAGATAATAAATAAAAATAAAATACATATATCATACATGAAGTTAGATATACAGTTTGTTGTTTAGTTTCCGCCTACTCTAGCCTGGCCTGTCATGTGATGTCCTTAATACATTTCCCTGCGAAGTTTTAGAATGTAGCATTTAATATTCATTTCCATAATACAACGTATACAAACACAGAGATACATAGTTTTATAAAGTGATATATCCGTAACGGCTCTCGAAGTCCAAACACCTACTTGGATTTGATTCGACTTACATAAAAATAATTAAAAACAAAATATATTAGAAAATCTGTACGAACTAGCTATTACCATAATTCTAAGAGTAACAAAAATGAGATTCATGATTAGCATTCTACGCCTCGATCGAGGTATATACGACATAAATATACGCGACTAAAGTACAATTTGGAATATATAGACGAGTAAACATGAATTATACATACTAACACACGATACGATGAATAAGCTTAAAAACTAACGCTATATAATAATACGTAGTGGGCCCCGGAGAGGGGGCGCGGGGGCGCGGGGTGCGCGGGGCTCTAGCACACGCACCGTCGACAGAGTACGCGTATCGGTGACGTCACAAAGTCACAATGCAGATACATGGTGAGAACGGAAATCTACTCAGTCCGTCAGTTAGATAAGAATTAAAAAATAATTGGATTTTCTTTTTTTGTCGTGAAAAAGAATGATATGTAAATACGTGACGCCATGCGACATTGTATGCCATCATGCATCGCAAATTTTCTTTTATATCAAAAAGGAAAAATACGCATCCAATATTTTTTATTTATTTAGCTGACGGCATTTTTTTGTAATTCCAACTACTTAAAGAGAATTTGTATTCCGAATATTATAAGAAGAGAATTTTCCATACAAAGCGTGACTCTGTCGATAGTAAGTGATGTAGGAGGTATGGGGATATCTGTAAATGTGTAGGAGGGTGTCTATTCGGATACGTGTTGTTGTTCGTGTGTTGTGTTACTCACGTCGTCATAGCCGACCCTGCGGAACAGCTCGACGGCGGTGGCGATGCGGTCGGGCAGGGCGGCGCGCTCATCGCCGGGGCGGGGGTCGCGGGCCTCGCGCGGGGGTTCGCGCGGCAGCTCGCGGGCTTCGCGGGGCATGCTCGCCAGCGGGAACCCGGCCACGGACACGGGCCCGCCGACCGCCCGCGGCCCCGCGCCCTCTACAGGCGACGCGCGACGTGACGCCTTCCCCGCGATTATAGCGCCCCGGTTGTGAGGAAACGCCTGTAATTTACTAGTATTTTTAATTTATTCATTATAATTGAATCAGGATGACGTACGTCAGATACACTGATTCTGAAATAAAGAAAAATACTCTTTGACTACTTGTCAACTCAATAAACTTGTGCCATTCTTTAATTGGACAGAACATTGAAAACCAAATTTGGGAAGTTGCGAAAACTTAGTAATCGCCGCCATTTTGTGTAATAACTAAGAAATAAAAATCTGTTCATACAAACAAACAGGCCTTTCACTTATAACACACCGTCATCTTGGTTTCGGTTAGAAGCAATTCCTATAAGGTAAATGCATTGTGTAGCAACATATAGCTGCATAATCAACGCACTTGGCACGGTGCCTTCTTTGATATCAACAATCTTTTAAAAGTACAAGCCGCTAGCTACGCCTACCGCATCGTATGTAAACACATTCCTACTTGTATTGGCAGTTTTTGTGAAGCACACAAACAAATTTAACGGACATTAGTTGAACTTATAACAGTTTGTTTGGTTTCCGTAGTTGCCTCACTGATCTATAGTCGCTTTACTGAATTCTATCAACGACTTACGTCATTCCACCTTTGTAATTATAAAATCCATATTTAAAGTCTAAATTGGGCAAGTTTAGCTTCGAACCTGCGAGCTTGTTCCTGCCAACCCAAATTTAAAATGTATGTGTTTTAAACTGTTAGTCATAGCTAAGCGATTGACCTAAGAACAGGGCTTGCACAACACTGGCCTGATTCTAAAATTTTCATATAATATCTGCCCGGTTTATCACTTGACGCCCAAATTAGTAAAGCTTACAAGATCGAAACGGTTCCACAATAGACTTACTATATAAACAAACTCGAGATATCTTTTTGTAAGGAAAATGAGATGATAATGAAAAGTATAATATTTACCTCCGTCGTGAGCGGTGAGCTTGACAACGCGGTTCTCATCTCCCCAAAGTTATACATCTGAAACGAGACGAGTATTAACAATGGCGGCCATGTTGAATAACTATGTTTTAGTAATTGATTTTAACTTCAAAAAGGAAGGAATGAGGAAGTTATTTTCTAATGCGTCTCTTAATCCTTTAAATTTTGTTACCCTTTGAGTGAGTATGAGAAAGTCATCGATACCAGTTGATTTTTTTGATTTTAAAACGCCAAGAGACCTTATTATTTTGTAAAAATTGTAAAATTTAAATCACTTCGCGATCAAACATACACCCATACAGACAACCAACTTGGTTGAACCAAGTGATCTCATAAGAATTAAGGAAAAGTGAGAGTATCGAGAAGGTATTAAGAGTCGCTGCTTTGCATTAATAACCAAACAATCCAATTTAATCTGAAGCTCTGTATTAAAAAATAAGTTAGCCTTAACCGTGATTACTGTCTATTTGTCAAATAAACAAAAAGTTGTGAAACCTATCTTGCTTTTGAGCGGGTCGAATTCGTGTCCGCATTCATGCAAAAAAGCGAAGTCAAAATTAAATATTATAAGATGATCTTTGTGTCGCAGAGGCTTTCACATACATCCAAGCATCACGCACAAAGACAGCCAGACTGAGGACAAGCATTCATCGATCACACAAACGTTTGTCCTAAGTGTTACGCGTGTAAAGAGCAACAAACATTCATGTATCCAAACATACAAACATTTTTTATAATATGACTAGCTGTTGCCCGCAACTCCGTCTGCGTGGACTTCAGTTAATAGCGTTCGGTGGTCCCCGTTTCCATCCCCTTAGTGATCTTATAGCTTTTACACACCTTTTCCATATTCCCTCGGGAACTATTTCAAAAATGGGGTTAAAAGGTAGCCTATGTTCTTTTCCATGCCAATGGCTACATGCATGCCAAATTCCATCCAAATCCTTTCAGCCGTTTTTGCGTGCTTGAGTAACAAACATCCACACTTTCACATTAATAATATTAGTAAGGATGAGGAAGTAGGATATTTTTTTTAAATAAACTACTCCCGCATTAAGGAATTGAATCGTTATGTCCCCAATCATTCAGTCCCCATCCAGCCACGCTCTGTACGTACATCGCCGGGGTTGGGCGCCCAGACCTCGTCGGCGCGGCGCTCGAGATGCATGTCGCGGTAGGGCGGCGCGGGCTGCGGGTACACGCGGTACTCGGGCCGCAGCTCGAACTCCGGGTGCATGTCGGCGGGGTACTCGGCGCGGTACTCCGCACGCAGCTCGCCGCGCTCTGGAATAACATCATCGTTAATAAAGACAAAGTATTAAGTTTTGTTTAATTTCGCAGAAATACTTGTCCAGTTTGATTTTTTAATTTCTTAACAGCTGAAGTATCTGTTATCTCCGAGCAGAAACAGTAGGAATATTAATGAAAACGACGTGGGAGAGTTACCAAAACAAGAGAGGAGAGGAGAAATGTATTGTGTGCGAATCAATCTCTCTGCTTAGCGTCACTGGAGGTGGATGTAGCTAATGAGATGTAACATTCTTCTATAAATTTTGTACTACTAGATAGCAAGCTGTTGGACAGACGCAACTGAAACTCCTCTTCAATATGCTTTTCTATTCACTGATGAAAATAACCTAGCAGCTTGACAGCATTTTTATTCTCATTTGCTTTCCGATTAAACGAGAAAAAATAACATCTCCTATTACAGCGATATACTATCGCGTACGTTTTACAAAGTTAATTTCCTGTCAAACCCAAAATACCAAGAACCAAAATAGAAACAGTAAAGAAACTTACGCGGATAGACGATATCTTCCCTCGGCGGTCCGTTCTGCGCGGGCACATACTGCACGGCGTTCTGCGGCGGCACGAAGGGCGCGGGGTAGAAGGGGTACGTGATGCGTTCAGCTGACAGGCGCCTGGCGTAAGGGTAGTACTGGTCGTCGGGAGCCGGCTGCGGGAGCAGGACCTCGCCACCGATCAGGGCCGGCGCCATTATCACCGGCGGGTGCGAGCTGGGCAGGTATACTCTGAGGAAAAGAGACAATAGATATTAAAGTTATTAGCTTTTCTTCCAATGTACCCTATCATAGCAGGACAATTTTTTCTTTCAACTGATTTCTCTTGGTTTTGAAGAAGAAATTGTCTTTAAATGCAATCTTTATTTTTTGGTTTCACAACAAATTATTACAAGTGATTAATTTTTTTCGTACTAGATTTGGTTTCTGTATGAAAAAAACCCCAAACCCCATTCCCTAGCTAAGAATACAATTGTTTTAGAAATTGAAATTGAAGTTATTATCTATCCAATGGGAACATGATTTTCATAATTAACAGTACAGTTGTATACTTACTGTGGATGATGTTGGTGTCCGTTCTGCGCGTGCGAGTTCTCTCCGATCTCTTGCGGGATGCTCACGTGCGGCGCTGCTGTGAGTAAACAATACATTCAGTATCATATAATTGGAGTCTTCCTTCACCCCGTACATGTTAAAGCGAGAGAGTGCACTACAAGTATAGCTATGTCTCTCTTTAACAAATACAATCGACTTTCTTTAAGAATAGAAGTGGTGAATCGTACGACACGTTTAACATCCTGGCAGCTTATCTCAACACGGATTTAAATTGAACGGGATGTATTTAAGCATTGTGTGCGTTCGATGCAGTTGCAAGCTTTGTGTGAGAGCGGCTTGGTTGCGGTGCTCGCGCGTCTATATTGCATTAGGGAAATTCCATACTCTTTTGCTGTATACAATTTTAATAATTGATTCGCGGCTATCAGGAACGCACAAAACAAAATGTATTTCTACAGGATGTTTGATTAGTATAGTTAAGTGTTCCAGGTGACGAGAAGGGCAACTCATCACCCGAATTGCCGACAGGTGGCGCAATGTCACTCAAAGCCGTCCTTGGAAGAAGTCAAGGGTTATTAATCTGCCCTTATTTTCTGTCGACTATGGAAAGCCGCCAGTTCACCAGCCCTTAGTAAAGTAGTAAAGCTATAGTGTACTGACGTGGTGGTGCGGTATAGGCGTGCGACTCGAGCATGGGCGGCGGCAGCGCGTACTGCGGCGGGTAGGGCTGCACGGCCAGCCGCGCCCCAGGGGGAGGCGGGGGCGCGCCCGCCACGCCCGCCGCGCCCCCGCCGCTCACCAGGTACGCGTAGTTACCGTTCATGCTCACTCGGTACCTGCACACAAGTAAATCAACGTATAAACAAGTGGAAAACCAAAGCTTGAGTCGGTAGAAATCTTGGAACATAGACAACTGAAAATAAATGCTGTAAGACTAGAACTAGGGTTAAACTTCACTGCTTTCGACTTCTCCTTCACTTCAAACAATAATAAGCATGTCATTATTGTGGGTAACACAACATGGGTAGAAAAATGTGAGGTCAGATCGAGCCAGGATATCCTAACCCTACTATGTAATATATGCTATAACATACAACATGGGTAGAAAAATGTGAGGTCAGATCGAGCCATGACACTTAACCCTACTAATATATGCCAATCAATGCTTAGCTCAATTAATGAAAACTATAAGATCATTAATTTACACACACATAAGTCTGAGATCATTCAATGACAGCTTAATTCGCACAGGCATTATTTGAATTGCAAATAAATTTAGAGATTAATTATAATTATCTATGTATGTATTTGTGTGTTGGACGTTGTTGCCCTTTAAATTATCGCTTGCTCAGTTTCTCAATATTCAATGTAAACAAAACCCTTATTTTAGTAGTCAGGACATATATCATAGCACTCAATAATATGTTTGCCAACCAACGAAGTGGGCTAGTGTCAGCTAGGGTATATTTCATTTACAAAACATACAAATATGAAAATCACAATGACTTGCAATTGCATAAATTGATAGAAGAATAGCATCACAACTAAATTCGCTTATAGAAAGATAAGTAAGACAAGCTTCAACAATAATAATCATATAAGGAGTACTACAGCTGTATAAATTTAGGAGATTTTAAAATACCCACGCTTGTAATAATACACAAACAATTCAAAAAACAAATAATAAAGGAAAACTATAAATACGTATTTGAAACTATTTTTAGGTTATTCTAACTAAATCTTAATTATTATTATGTATTTGCCTTTGTAGTGTTGGATGTTTTAGTTTTTCTTACAAAGACATTTTCTACATATTACTAAAACAATATAAATTAAATAAATGGCATAAACTTTATACTTAAACATTACACATATATGAATAAAATTAAAATCAAAACACTGAATATCGCCATGCACAGATATAAATTAAAAAATAATCGCAAGCGCACATTCTTGAATATAACATCAAACACAATAACTAAATAATATTAACTTATAATTAAATACGTACACCAGTAACATCTAGGTTTCACAATTATTATTGTAAGTACATCAATCATTCAATCTTCACTCATTCAACTCTTGAGCATATCGTTCAAATAATAAAAAACCTTCAATAATTAAACGATAAGATGAAAAAAATACTTTAAAGTACTCACAGTGGTAAATCGGGCATAGATAAATATAATAATGTGAATTATTTAGCACTTAATGAATACTTGGCTAGTGTTGTTGTGTCGCGAGCGTTCAGCGTACAGGGCAGTCGTAACGCGAATGTGGCCCGGCCGGTACAACACGGCTATTATACAATTAGTCTGAAGAAGCGCTCTTTAGGCGAGAGTGATATGCAACCGTTTATACTATTATATTGAATGCAGGGCCGGCCCGTGATTTGCATTGCTTGGACGGTGTTATGGAAACTGCGCACATACGTAAAACTTGTTCTATTCTTTTTTGTATTTTTTTTTTGACGTTCATTCAACATGAATCAGTCATAATATAAAAAAGATATTTTTGAAAAATTTATAACGCTTGTTCGTTCATATATGAGATCATTCCCTTTGGACTACATATAGACCTTTTGACCTAAATTCAAACTTTTGTTTATTAGTAGTCCATTCAGAGGCCATTTTTATTCGCATCTGCGCAGATAACAATATTATTCTTTTACAGAACAACTTTTTAGTAGCAAACTTTTTCAAAAAGTTGCAAATAATAATAATAAAACGTGTGTTCCTTGAGTTTGGTCTGGTTTTGTTTATTCTGCGTTGTCCCCTCTCAATAGCACTTGAAACGTGACGGCCGCCGGGATCAATTGACTGAAGGGGTTACCACTCAGTGTAATGTATGCATCAATGACACGACTCGGGGCACTGAATGTGAATACGTCTTGATTTACTGCCCGATTCAAGATTCAAGTTTTTATTTTGTTGAAATCTAACGTCACTATTTTGAGTGGTCAGATATTTATTAATGAGATATAAGATGAGCGATTAGAATAGGTTTTGGGAACAAATGCGTAGTCAACGTTTACATGGGAAGAGGTCTTTGTCTAGTAATGTGACTTTCATAGCTGATATTGTTAACGCCTGGTTGACGGAATTATAAAGGATTTCATTAAAATGTTTTTAGTGTTATAGATACATAGGCACTAATATGTTCATTGAACGTATGAACAAGTTTCGTACAACATTTTTTGCATATTTATTATTATGTTTAATAATCATTACCTACCTTATTTAACGCTCGCTCGCTTATGACAAAAACACTTTTACACAATAATAGCTAAATATATACTTTAAAAAAAATTAAAAGTACTACTTGATTTTAATTTAACCACGATTAACAACGAAAAAATATCAAATTATGCTTTTACCGAAAAACATTAATAAACGAATAATTTGCTCATAAAACACAATAGATTTGTTGAACGTCTGAAACAGAATGGTCCCGAAAATCTACTTGAAAGTCTATGAATTGTTATGTTTGATCCATATTAATGAATGAAAACTAACTGTCCGGTACACTTCTCTAGTGGAAGCCGAATTTTTTAAATTTGGTATTGAAATAGCCCGAACTCGGAGGAACTGGGACGTGCTTGTGGAAAATTTCGACACAACTTGCTTTAAAGAGTCTTGTTAAAATCGTGCCGATATGTGATTTGGGTTTTCAGTATATTATAGTGGTTTAATTTAAACAAGCAGATAATTTATAAAAACTGTAATATTCTATGATATTGATTAGTTTGATTATTAGTTTTATTTTATCTTATAACGAGCGGTAATTAAAGATACTTCTAGTCTTAGCGACTTTTATGTCTCACAAATACAAACATGAAAATCTTCATCTTTTGAGTACTTTATCAGAAAAAAAGAGGTTTACTAAGTTATCTGCTAAGATTACAGAAAAGTTGTGTTTTTAGTGGTTCATTATACCAGATCTGATCCCCTCCTTTCAATCCTTGAAAAGAAGCGAAGACAGCGAATGCAGCATTAAAGTAACGATATTTTTGCCGTACAATCGTTGTATTACAATAGCGGATATAGCCTTTCATGATAACCAATTGGGCACTTCATACTTCGACTTAACTGGGACATGTACGTTTAAGTAATATGTAGGCTTGGCGACTAAAAGTTGTCAGTTGTCGTGTATTCCATTGATCAAAGTGAGAACGTCACTAGTTTGGTATACTGCCTTCTATAAACAACTTGAAACAGAAGACGTTAATACGAAAATCTCGTTCGTTTATGCCGAGGAAAAGGCCGCCAACAGGGTCACCTCATATGCTGTGAACCGATTCGATACAGAGGTATACAGTCAGGCATATAGCCATACGACGAGACCTTGAACTAGATTTATGACATTTTAAGGCGATTTTGGACTTACTAGCTGTCGCCAGCATTACAAGCTACAGCAGTAATATTATCAAGTCACATCGGCCTAGCCTTTTCCCAACTATGTTGGGGTCGGCTTCCAGTCTGATCAGTTCAACTAAGTGCCAGTGTTTTACAAGGAGCGACTACCTATATGACCTTTTCAACCCAGTTAGATAAAATATAAGACTAGTTACTCTCGGAAACCTAGAATTCAAATACTGTTATATGGAATCGGCAATCTAAAAAATAGTACAAAATAAATTGATAAAATTAATATAACCATTGATTAAAGGAAGATTATATACAAATACGCAATACATAATATTAAAATAAATCATAATACATACATTATAAATATACTTAATAACTAATAAAGAGCACTTTCCTCCTCTCTCCTACTTTTGCTGTTTCCGACAGGGTAATATATGAGCTATGAACCTAGTTATAATTTACCACCTATGTATCATTATGGTATGCAATAAAGATTTGATTTGATTTAATATAAATAGGTGAGTATTATTACCTCTCGAGTTCGTCCTCCGAGTGCGCGAAGGTGCAGGCACTGCCGCGCGGGCAGAACGAGCTGGCGGCAGCGTCGCGACACATCGACACCTTGTACTTTGTGTGTGTTGGTGTCGACGTTGCCGTCGCCGGGGAGTTTTGACCTGGAACAAGCGAGCTGTTAGTATCGCGTACATACCGAGTATTATGCATGTGAATGTGATTATGTTCCTTTGTGGTACACTCGAGAAACTAAAAAAAGATATTGCAATAAGCTTGAGCTAAAAAACAAGGGCTTAGGCATAATTTTAACGGCGGTAAAATAGGGTTGCGAAAATAGTATTATGGATAAGGTGAACGTTGAGACCAGTAGAAGTAGGCAAAAGTTAATGGACAAATCAAACTTTATAACGGTTTTTCTGCCATGAAATTAAAATTAAACACGGAACAATTGAGAGGCATGACCACCCAAGAGCCTCGGCATCGTAGATGAACGAGAAGAACCGATAACATGAATATAATGGAAGAAAGCGGGACACGTGCGCGGAATGGACCAGAATCGTCACCGAATCGGAGCTAGCAGAAAGGTATCGATGATCTGGTTAGGATTTTGAAAGAAGGACTAGATAAGGCAGTATTTAAACAAACTGGAAGTCTACGGGGGAGATTTTTGCTCAACTTTGGGACAATATAACTTGAAAGATCCTTTACGTCGTATTAAGTGCCCGTGCGGGATTGTCAGCGTTTTCCTTACGACATTGAGGATCATAGAAAACATTCACAATAGTTCAAAGGTTAGATGAGACTTACTGGTGTTGGAGTCTAGACATCGTTCTGGCGCGGGGTGCTTCTGGTTGTGGTTGGAGTCCCTGCCCGTGGCCTGCTGCTGCAGGTAGTGTATGAGGCCGGCTACCACCTCCTTCAGTGACGTCATCACCTCCGCTAGTTGCTGCCACGATGGACTTTTGGCGTCTGGAATGTTCATCATAGGATGATATTGAGTTATTTAGTAATGAGATTTGCAATAGGTTGAATGTTTAGAGCATAACAGAAGTTTAAAATGAGCCACAGAAATAATAAAATTTAATCAAAAAGGATTCGAATACGAAAATCTTTTCATATCACGTTTGAGGCTAACCTAGTTAATTAGCTATTAGCTTATAGTACCACTAGCGATCCGCCCCGGCTTAGCACGGGAGCAATGCTAATATACGCTACAGAATTTCTTTTACGTTCTTTATTTTGATAAGCATTCATACCATCGTTATGAAACAACTTTGGAATAAGCGTTTGAAAGAAAAAAATAATAATTGTCACAGTAGTCGTATTTATTTTGATAAGGATAAGTACCATCTCAACAAAAACAGCTTAGCAAAAATGTTTTGTTTTGGAATAAAATTAAAAGCCGAAATAACTGGTTATTGATTATTATTGGTATAATATATATATTATTGGTTATGAGTCAATCATAAAAGATAGACAGATGATGTTTGAGACTTTTATGTAGATCTTTTTATAGTGTATAATATTGTAGAATATTATTTTGATGTATCTCGTGCGGTTAAGCCAGCGTAAGCAATGAAAGCGTAAAAGAATAGTAAATACATTTGAAATCTCTAATATTGATTATGTTCTTCTACTAAATTATGATTAAAATTTAAACTTAAAAACCTTTCTCATGAACCTTTAAAAAAACCGCATCAAAATCCGTCAAGTAGTTTCAAAGAATTAAGTAGTCAAGGGGAAATAAGGACAGAAAAAGCGCTTCTGTTTTATAATATGTAGTGATCATGATTCTTATAATACTTAATTACTGGTTCTTGACTTATTATAAACGTACTGATTAATCCAAAATTTAGATAACTCTGTTGTTTCAATATTTCAAAAGGAATATTTCCATTAAATTACAACTTTTTTCTACAGAACGACAGATAGACAAAGACTTCACATTTCTAGAAACATCTCGAACATTCCAAAGTCTTATCGAATATTTAAAGTTCAAATATATATCATACCGGGACTGGCATCGATGTTCGCTAGCCTGTCTAGATGCAGGCTCATGACGATCAGCTGCGCGGGGTCGCCGGTGCGCTGCAAGGCTATGAACAGCTCCTGCACCGACTGAGCGAACGACTGCGGTGTTTGTAATTTATCTGCAGGGAAAGTAACATGTTATACTAACTGTAAATTGCTGCATTTGATCTGTTATGATATGATTTGGTGTGTGATAAGTTAGGAGTAAGGGAAGGGGTGAAGTCTTAGTAAATATCTAGACTGACATGGTACTCGTGTGGGCCAATTTCTTTTTTGGAAGTCATTTTTGTCCCACTGCAGGGCAAAGGTTTGTCAACTTAGTCCAGGCCCGAGTCAGTCTAGCCTTTTCCTAGCTATGTTGAGGTCGGTTTCCAGTCTTACCAGATGCAGCTAAGTACCAGTGTTTTACAAAGAGCGACGATTTATCTGACCGCTTCAACCCAGTCAAGGCGACAATACATCTTGGTAAGACTTACTACTCGTAACGACTGTAACATGTATAAATAACAGCCGGAGGACCCACAATCTAAAGTGCCTTAAGAAACACCGTACGTCACCACTAGTCACCCAACCACGGACCGACCGTACCAAGCGTAATTTTTTTACGTGCTGTCGATTAACTTGGGCACTTGTAGCTTAGCCACCATGTCCTCAATTCTCAATATGTTTGTTGCATTCCACAATGTGAACTTAAGTAGCAGGTATATCAGTATATACATTAGTTTAAGAGTATTTTGGGCCCTGTCGAGCATAACAAATAGGAATTTGTAGTCCTACATACCTATAATGCTCTGCATGTGGCTCTTATGCGCAGTATCGCCATACAGAAGCGCACTCCACTGGTCGGGCGCGATCCTCAGCCCCGCCTCGGTCGCGATCTGAACGATCTGCGCGTCGTGTTCGCGTCGGAGAGACTCGTACGTACGGAACTCCTCCTTAAGCTGCATTAGAGACGAATCGCACTCGCGTTTTGATACCTGTGGGTAAGGATGTAAGGGTTTATTTTGCTTGGCAAAAAGGTGAATGTGTCCGGACGTGGACGAGTTTGCAAAGCCGACGAATAAACACCAGATGCTCGGGACAAAGTTATTTAAATAAGGACTAGACTCGACAGTAATATCTCGCATCGTGCGTGTGTGGTTCAAAGGGTGCTAAATCAAACCACGTAAATGCAGTCGAACAAGTCAAAGTCACTCACTATTAACTTATCGTAATTAATTTTAGTACCTATTAAGCAAGAAAATTAACAACATTTCGAAATATGAGAATTTATGAACTGAACTTCTGGTAGCACATATTTTATTTAGCACAAATATGCATTTAGCCATATCAGGCTTTAAATATTCCACCAAATTATGGTCAAGCATAGTTGAAAAGACTTAACTTTTCTTCTTTCAACTTAAAGTTTGATTGATATAATAGTTACCTTAAAACAAGAAGCTCTGTATAGGAGCTGGACGACGTGGCCTATGCTAGTTTTAGAAGCCTGCGGAAAATGAGGCTCCAGTCTTTGGACAACAAACATCACTAACACCTGGAACAGAAAAACATATTATATCAACAAATTATTAAAATACGAAAACTTTAATGAAAAGGAAACTTAAAAACTATTAGTCACTTGTGACACTACGTCACGGTGCAGCGGTGTGATTGGTCAACAAAGTTTCCCACAGTCAATTGCACTAAACGGTCGCTTTAATCGGTCATCTCTAAATCAACAGGAAAATTGAAAAGGCTTTTAGAGTAGAGGCGTCAGGAGGCGCCATTGGATCTTATCATATAGTCTTAACGCCACGACACGTAATGGCGCCACTGTAGCGCTTTTTCAAGATTCAAATTTGAACGGCATTATAATAAAAGGAACCTTACAGAAAATAATAGACACCATAAATAATGGCAAAAGAATTTCATTACTGGTCGCCACGATGTGAAGTAAAACCTACATTAGGTCCTATTTTTTTAAACATATATAATAATAATATTTTTATTATTATAAGTTAAGCTTTTTCACCTAGATGTCTAAAATATGAATGCTGTGATCTTCTGTAATTGAGAGAGCACAACTCAAATGTACACTATTTCTTGTTTATAAATGTGTTTTTGTGTATTCTTTGTTGGAGATCCAATAATAAAGAAATAAATAAACATGGTGGGTATAATGTAGACAACAGTATGGTTTGTCTCGTGTATTGCCTTACCTTTCTAGACAATGCGGATCCGTCTTCTAGCGCTAGCAGGACTAGCTTCAGGACTTCCTCCTGCATCGCCGGCCCCAGGAACTGACACCCGCGCGCCCGCACCGCCGCCCACAGGTTCGCGCTCAATTGCTGTGGGTTCTACAAGTAAATAACATCTTTATTAGATCACTATTGCAAAGCTTTTTAAATTTTCTGGAGTGAAGAGGAATCAAAAATGGTCGGAATGTTGAAACGCACAGAGTTGAAAATCAGACGACAGTAGGTCTGTCCTCAAGAACTGATTTGTGTCCAAGTTCCAATACCAACAATCTAATAATGGTCATAGCTTTGTTGCTGACCACACTCTGCTGAGCTGAGGAGCTGATATGTCATTCACTTCTTTTAGTACATACGCTTTGTACTAAAAGAAGTGAATGACACATTATGTGTTTTTTCCTAGATTGAAACGCCACGCATCGATTAAAAACATCCTTCAACTGTCTGTGTCAGAACTAAGAGATCGCTAGCGCACGCTCTACGTGACTCTTTCTTTGTTTTCTTTTGTTTTTAAAAACGACTCAATCAATAAGGATTTTAATCCTTGTGTGGAGGGGGTTATCACACGCATACAAAAACCCAGACTCAGAACAAGCATTAGTGGATGCCACAAATGATCGCGCACAGAGGACCTCGGCTGGATGTTGTGCATACCTGGTGCTGCAGTATGAGCTCGGTGACGGTCCGCTCGCCGAGTGAGCGCGCCGCCCTCGCCGCCCGCCCGCGCCCCTCCTCGTCCGTCATGACGCACTGCAGCAGCATCACCAGCTTGCGCTGCATGGGCCGGGACAGGCGCGTGCTGGCCATTATGTTGTTAACTAAACACACACATAAAAATAATATAAGTAATTGAGAAGCAAACAGAAAATGTGTATCTTTGTTTCGCTTAAGGAACCTTAAAATGATAAAGACGAAAAGAGACCAAAGGAAAACTCTAAATTAATTGACATATAAGTTGTATATTCGTGCGTGTTCTGTAAGTCGAAATTAACGAACGCAATCAGATAAAAAACAACGTACTCTCCCTTAAATTGTGAAATGTTTCCACATAGCAACAACAGCAATTGGACCGATAACGACATTGCGTCAAATTCAGTTTAGACCTCAGAATTTTTGACATAATAAACCCACACACATGCATTGAAAACATTTATAAAAAGGGCGGTTGCTACGCGATGCGAAATCCGTAAGCAAAGCTGTACCAATTAAAGAAGTACAAATTTAAAGCCGTTAAACACGTGTCAATTACTGACGTTTTTTAAACTACGTAGATAAGAACTCGTTCTGTTTGAGAAACCTCGAAATTTCGGTAAAACTTAAACTTTCATGTCCCAATATAGTCGCGTTAAATTCCAAACTTCTAAAAACTGCCGTGTCGAAAACTAGGCAGGAATAAATACACGTGGCACGGTACACAGTTATTGTTGCTAACGCGAACTTATAACTAATGAAACTTTTTTGAAACCATATAAATATAAAACTTAATAACATGTACAACACAATGTATTCACCGCTAGGTTTTATTACGAACTAGCTTTTCGCCCGCGGCTTCGCCCGCGTCGAGGTCGGTTATATCACGTTTCCAAGAAAACTCTTCAAAAATAATTCATAAAAATATCCTATGTTCTTTCTCAAGGTCAACTCTATCTCTGTACCAAATTTCATTAAAATGAGTTCAGTGGTTTACACGTGAAAGCGTAACAGACAGACAGACAGACAGAGTTACTTTCGCATTTATAATATTATTAGGGATAAGCCCTTGTCAATCGAGGACAGTCATTAAGTTAATAAACATTCACATACAAGTAGGAGCTATACTTAGTTCTGGTTTTTGAGGTTAAAAAGAATAATCAGTCATAAAAACTAGGTGGTATCACGGAATTAACTTTAAAATTATTTCCAATCTGTCAATTTATTAGCTTTTTAACTTCAAGAGTTATAACTACTCAAATGTATATATATAAAAATAAATCCCTTTTCCCCTTGTTCACGGCATCACGCGAGAACGGCTGGACTGATTTCGCTAAATCATTCTTGTTATATTTGTCAAGAGAAGAAGCTTACGAAAAAAAAAAAATTGAGCGGAAACTAGTAAATCTAAGAATACTTAACCACCATATTGTTGGATCCTTCTGCGCCCCTAATAATACAAAAGCACCGGGAACGGGACCTAAGTATTCACGCGGGTGAAACCGCGGGGCAAAGCTAGTAATAATTATAAATTATAGTAACAAAGTCTACGATGATTCCTATTTAAAATTTTCTTTTAAAAGTATTCTTTAGTATTCGGTAAACCTAGAAACGGAAACAAATAGGGAACAGTGAATGGTAGTAATTATTAGGCTCACCATTGCCACAATACTTGAGGTAAACAGCGAGATGTTCCATGCACTTGATGATGCAGTCGTAGGCCTGCTTGTCGTGCTCGGGCAGCGCCTGGATGGAGGGCGGGTGGTAGGGCTGCGCGGGCGGCGTGTACCCCGCGAGCTGCAGCAGCGCGGTGTTCACCACCAGCTCCTCCGGCTCCACCTGGATTAATGCCTGGGGGGAAGAAGATACGTTACTCCTGCAGCCTTATTAAGCTAATAGCTTTTCTTTATAATACTACATGGAATTAAATGGCAGCCTTCAAATGTTGGAGTATAGCAATGTTTCTCGACAAGAAACACGACTTTGAGTTGTCTATTCCCTAAGTTTAAGCGATTCGTTAGCGTTAGCGCTTGGAAAATCAAATAGTCTAGAGTCTCTGTACTGCTCAGCAGATTCCGGTATTGTACTGATGTGTTTACTTGACAAATATCATCGTGTACGGATTTTCATGGATTTTCACGTGTTCGTATCCGTGCAAGATTTCCAATACAAAACAAACTAAACTGAAATCGCTTAATCGGGAGCTATGTTACACACAGACAGACTGACAGTCACGTCAAACTTATAAGCCCCTTTTTTATCTTTTGCCTCAATTAACATAATTATTATCAGGTCTACATAATTTGACAGTAACTTTAAGGAAGTCTTACGTTTTTGCGTTTTTTTCGCATGCTCGAATCTTATTTTCATGTGATTTTTAAGCAAACCCGGAACTTATGACAATAAGATTTCGAAAAGACCTCTTTCTTCCTTTGGAAATCTCCGAGAATTATCCAGAACTAAATTACAAATGATACAATTTCCAGTTTCTGGTTTCCAATTCCTACAGGCTCAGTCATTTCGACTGAAAGTAGGAAAAGCATTATCAAAATACTGACATTATTAATTTACTGCGTCACACTAAACGGAAGGTACATAAACGAAACGGGCATACGTATAATCTAGGTATACTTCACAAAAACTTAGTTCGTATAAAACGAGTAGCGACGATTTGTTATTAAAATTTCTCCGTACGAGGGCAGTGGTCAAGGTCATCACTTGGATCTGCGCCCATTCTATAAACATCGCCACCCCTGCGACGCATCAAATGTAATCGCTACCGATACCGGTGTATAGGGATTACTAAATACTAGCAGCGTCGCGCGGGTTTACTCGCTTCGCTCTCAGCCTCATGGGCTCGAGATGAAAAAGGGTTTTTGTTAGAAAAAGTTATAGATTAAGCGGGATTTGCAGCAAAAAATATTTTTCTTTAGATACTTCTTTCCATGTTACCAAGACATGTTTATGAATTAATTATTTTCTACTAACACAATAATAATATAGTATATGGACATCTGGGAATCAAAGAAGTCTCTTTATTTTCGCGAAGTCAGTCTTGCTATAGAACTTTAAGGAAGTTATTCATCAAAAAGTCCCGTTGGAAGAAAGAGATCTTATTCGAAATTCAGTCGAATTTGTAACTAACTCCGTACAGATTATTTTGCGATAGATAATTAACAAACAACTATCCACCCTCACAAACATTTCTAGTATACAATTAGCAGGATGTTCCAGACATCGCACAGACCACGTATGTGTGAGTAATTGCAACGCAACAAAGCGAGATGTTGCTATGAGACGGCTCAATGCTAAACTGAATAAGAGTCACGCGCCAGACACCTAATTAGGGGAAGGGACAGGTGATCCCTAAATAACGACCCCTTGTACATCAAAACGTCTGCCTTCATATTCAAATATTTGTATTTCAATCAAAACAAGTAGACGGTGCTACAGACGCTACAGATACACGAGACGTAGATTCACTTAAGTCTACTAATTGCCATGCTTCGGATTACATGTTGTGTTATGCTAAACTGCGCACTTAACATTCGAACAAACACTAAAACAGATCAGTTAGTACCAAAAATAAAATCAAGTTTATCAATAACGCTTTTACTGAAGAAAACATTATTAATTACGACGCGAAACTACGCTTAATAAGCAGACAAACAACGTCACAGTTTCCAAGCTGACGAACTTTTAATACGACTAAACTTAATTAAAACTATGATAGAAGTTTGAACGGAATGTTTTCAACGAAACCTATACAATGTCAAGTGACTTTGGTACTAAAGAGCAGAATAATTAACAAGACTGGATTTCTACGGATAATGAACATTTTAGAATTTTTTAAGTAGAAACATATTTGCTTGAAATCAGATAAATGCTCAATCATTCTAGAGCATTCTACAAATATAAGCTTCCATAATTATTGTTTAAACAAACCAATTTTGTAACAGTAATCTATGAAGCAATAAATGAATCAAAAACCATTTTAAAGTTTCAATATCACTAGGCTAGACGATAATTTTGGGGTTCAAAAATCAATAGCGATTGCCTAGACCACCCCTGCCTACCCCTCTGTCTGACCAGTACAAACAGATAAGCATACCTACATGCAACTCAACCCCAAGCGAGGGGATTCAAATGAACGAGACTGCGTCTGATGTATGCTTTAATTCTATATTTTAAACTGAATTGTGAGTTACTGTCTCTGTGATATTAGTTTCAATTCAAGCCTGCACTAAAGATTAATAAAAAGGTTATTTATTTTTTAATATAGCTTGGTTGGAATAATTGTTATTTTTTCCATTTGCTACGAAAATTGATCATAGTTAGTTATTCTTAGTAATTTGATAATCAGGCTTTTTTTTAATTTCTATTTTGTTGGATACGAGATATTTCCGGTAATTTAGGTTCGATTTCAAAACATCCATGCTTTACATTAGGCGTTGTATATACTGTAAAAAGTTATGAAATGGTTTTGTTCAAACTATTGAATTCGGTTCAGTTTTAAAAGTTTAACTATTATGTATAAGTTAGGTATCACTAGAATATTATTATCGAGAAGAATCCAAATTTTCCAAGACAAGAATCCAAGTTTTTAATATCAATCAATATTTTTTAAGTAAAACTATATTTTATTTATGGAGCGTCGTTTCGTATGTTGCAACTATGATTCAATTTGACGCAACACTTAAATGTAACTAAAATGTTTACTAAATTGCTTTTCCGTGTAGTTTCTGGAACTGTTTCAATCCTTACAAAAAAAAAACTAAATTCTTTATTATACTTATAGTTCTCACTTAAAGTACTACTCACTTTTAGAAACTTTAAATGAACTCATGGAAACTTTCCACAGAACTTTTAAACACGTGTTTCTCTAATTTTAACTATAAAAGAAGCCATAGAAATGCTTATCGCAAACCTAATACGAAGCAGAATCGAATGCGAAGGTGCCGTACTAATATTGGTGATGGACAAAAAATCTTCGTGTATCTATGAAAGCCCCAGAAACACGTTATTTGTAAAAAAATAATAGTTAGCTAGTTAGCATGGTGGCAGACGATTAGACAGCGGAGGTTTAATATAGGATAGTAATACGGTCTAGGTTATATATTTTTCATATACACCGTGATTTTTTAGTCGTCTTACAAAAGCAGCCCAGTTCATGTATCCAATGACTAGAACACGTTCATGATAAAAAATAGGTATTTATGAGATTGAAAAAAAATTAAATGCAATTTTTACTTAATATTTTTCTTGCAATTCGTAGTTTTTTAGAAACACAGCTCTGTTGCGAGTGCGGTCCGAGCCTTGTAATAATGGTGAGGGGCGCGGGCGGCGGCAATTTTATCATTTTTAAGAGAACATTTGAGATTTCTCTTGTTTAATTTTCTTCGTACTTATTATCTTAGTTGATGATAAAAAAATAATAATCGCGCCTAGGGTATTTTACGTCGGATACATGAACTGGGCTGCTTTTGTAAGACGACTAAAAAATCACCATGTATATATTTTTTTAATAATTTAATGTAATCAAAATGAAAAAAAAATGAAAGCTATAAGCATGATAGATATCATCCCGAAGATTTCTTTGATAAGGAAATTATAAAATGTTTTTTATATTAGTAGGTAGTTATGGAAGTCAGTTGTGTACTTGTCAGAATATCAGACACCTGTAAGCACATTGCGACCAAATACTACTGCGATGGGAATAAAATGTGAAAACATTATATAAAAATTAACCTCTTTGAGCTTGCTTCATTTCCTTGTAACGAAAGTACAGGTCAATCAGAATCAAAAACGCCCCAATTCAATGGGATTGTATTATTTCGTTACGGAGCTCGGTATGGCCACTTTCCAGCTCCAGCATCAAAATAACCAGTCATTATCATATTGCAAAGTGAAATTTTATAACATTTGGTAATCTAGAAGGGGATGAAATTTAATTCGCGTGATTTGATTACGCCGAAAGAAACAGTTGAAAGTAAATAAAAACATATACGTGAAGGAGTTTATCATAGCTACTTAGTCCATATAGACAAAATTAATCCGTTTATCCAGATTTTACCATATTTTTGGGTGTATTATAGTTCGAAGAAGTCTCATGAAGAAAAAATGCCGGGAAGTCCCTAAAACAGCAAATTTTATTTTCCCCACCAATTTGAACCTTACTGCTATTCAACAAAATTCTTAAATCACATGCACTCAACAAAGTCTAAGTAATGAAGGTTCCTAACATCAAATAGGGAAGAAATGCGAGGAAAATTTATATTTAAAATTTAAGGAAGACACTTTGGTTGTTGCGTCCAGTAACGTTCCCGAGCAGTAAGTTGGTACCAGGAGAGCAGGTAATTATAGCAAATGGGGCGTAGGTATAAAGAGAAAATGTTTAAAAAGTTTCGTAGTCATAAGTCACCAGAAGAGCAGGTGGAAGTAGTGAATGAGGATCGTATCGGAATATCGATCTTGCGGAAAAGATTGACTTAAGTACCTCATTTTTAGGGTTATGTACGTCTGAATACAAAAACGGAACCCTTATAGGATCACTCGTGTGGCTGTCCGTCCGTCGCTTACAGTCATCTCCGAATCTATTAGACCGATTAAGTTGAAATTTGGTACACATATCAATTCCTGTGACCCAAACACAGAGGTGTGACGTGAGCAGATGAAATCTGTATATGGGGGCTCATATTTGGGGGGGAAGGGGAAAATTAAAAAAAAAATTGTGAAAACTGCATCGTGTGGCATATCAAATGAAAGGTCTTGTTGAGAAGATCTTAAATGTATTTTTTTGTAATTTTAAAATAAATAGTTTCCAAGTTATTCAAGAAAATTGACGAAAATTGACCAAAATGACCTTATCTCCGAAACTACTGAACCTAAAATTTTGAAAAAAATACAGAAATTAGTTTTCTCCTTATAGATTATAGGAAAACCTATAAGAAGTCCATGATATTAAAATAACATGGTAAATCACTCAATATTGTGCGTACCAACTTACATTTGCAGGTGGAATGTGTGGGAGAACATATTTTTTAACTCCAAAAACATGATAGGTAACATAGTACGGAACCCTCTTCACGCGAGTTCAACTCGCACTTGTCCCCTTTTTATTTTATTTTTGTCTGCATTTTTATCATCGACTGTCGGTTGGTACGAAGTTCGCTGGGACAGTAGTAATACTAATCTATACTAATATATAAAGCTGAAGAGTTTGTTTGAAAATGTAGCAAAAACGGGGAAAAATATTCCTGTTCGAGGGTTTTCGTTCATAAATTCCTAACTTATATCTTTTAACCACGCGGATGAAGTCGCGGGCAACAGCTAGTAAGTATTATAAACGCGAAAGTTTATATGTATGGATATTTGTTCCTCTTTCACGCAAAAACCACTGAACGCATGTAGGCGAAATGCGGTTCAGTTTATAATCAGAATTAACACATAGGATACTTTTTATCCCGATGTTATGTTCCTTTGAGATCATTTTCTATATTTTCCATACTGAGATATAATCTACAAAACAAATCTTGTCATGAATGCTCTATACAACATGATTGACGTACACGTGCCGTTAGGGTCAGCAATATGTTGTTATTGTTTCCTACCTAACACCTATACATTTGCGGGCATGTCCCCAGGAGTTAGCCATGACACAGACCTACGTGGACGCTCCGTCGCGGTCGTAAACATAACATAACCTACAGCGAACGAACGTAAATAAGTGACGCACATTTTGGCTCAGTTTACCGGCTTATACAAGGTAGTAAGTTCCGATCACAACTTGTCGATTGAGTAATAATGTAGTCAAAGGGGAAATTTAGCTGAGATTGACATATTAGAGAGTTTTCCTGGGTTTGCGTAAAATGACTTTTTTTTAAATCTCCAATAATATTCGTTTATATAGGGTTTCTTAGTAATGAAGTTATCATATGAAAGTCTAAATTTAAGGATTCGATTAATAGTTTAGAATTTAGACTTTCAGGTAAACTTGTTAAAATTAGACTTCAAGTTTAGATAACATTTTGAATAACCGTTTCGAAAAATCTCCGATAAACCCAAGCAAGACAGGTAGGTAAACAAGTGCATGCATTAAGGAAATGTCAAAGACAATAGAGGTTTTCGTTTCGATATCTACGTACTTCGAGGCTTGATTTTAGATACAGCATGTCTTCTGGTGAACAAAGCACGCTAACTACAAAGCACTGAGCAAACACGGCAGGCCTAGGGCCTATGTTATCTGGTGTCACGTTCGTTCTCGACGACGAGTCTGTTTATTGTCACGTTATTGCCTGAAAGCAATAGATACGTACAAACGTCCATTGCAGTTCGTCGACAGGAAATTACTAAATTGCGCTGCACTGAATCAAATAAGAGCACTATTAAAAAATCTCGGGAGTCGCCGGCACCAGACGTGTTGAACACCTTGACTGTGCAAAACGCTGACTGACACGTTACTGAGTCTAGCGGCTGAGACGCTGCACTGACCCAATTCTGCGCTGGACTCAATAGATCCTCCGCTCCGATGCCAATTATGGAGTATGCTCACAAAAATGAATCAACTGTGATTTTCGCGCCATACTGCAACATACTTACCTGAATGCAAACCTATCAATTCCTTACTCAAAAGATAATATTATATACCTATGCATACAGAAACATTCTTGTTCGTAAAACTAAGACCACGCTGTCAAGATGCAGAGTATATTGTCGGGTTCAATGCACTCTTGAGGAGCTACTGGATCGTATTGAAAAGGTTGGGTTATTCCATTTCTCAAGGGAAGCTGTGGACTACTTAATGTATAAATACGCTTCGACCAATAGGAGCGGAGAAGCAGTGGAAAATCTGATCAATGCATGAAAATATACTCTTTTTAGAAGATTTGCGTACGTCCGCAGTTGAAATGGTTAAAGTATCGAAAAGATCATGCGTATATTAATTGTGCCCTATTAAAATTACAACATAACATCCGCAGCAGCTTTTATCTGTATTTTCTGCCAGTAAAAATGTTCAAACATAATGTTAATGCAATTAGTTGTTCCGAAGGAGATTAAATTTGGTCCTGAATGAAATGCAGTGCATCTATCCTTGTTTATTAATACTAGGCATATAAAAAAGCACATCTCACACGGAGGTGGTGAAAAAAATGCTTTTCGATTAATGTGAGAATCAACCTACCAATAGAAAGTATTTATAAACTACTTGCATTTTTAATGTACCGATACATACTTTCCGTAACCAATCCATCAACTATATTATATGATGATGCCATTATTAGTTTGTGTTATGTAAAATTAATTAATAACCAAGAAAACATCATGTTCTGTAAGGGGATTCCGAGGTATATCGTCCAGCAAACTTGCTGCGAAACAGAAATTTTATTAATTACAATTTAGACTGACATATCTTATCTACTGATTAAGATTATTATCGTTCAATAATTTTTACTGTAGAGATATTCTGTGAAGCAGAATACATCAAAACTGACGAGAAAGACATCTCTGAGAAGTAGGACAGTACACGCAGGCAAAACAAATTCAGTGATGCTATACTCACTCAATTTCCCAGTTTGGTAAAACAACGTCGGAAAAAAACACAAAACGCACCTTTCAAGTCACTCGTGTGATTTCGTCTCTTGTTTATATTCAGTAAACCTCATCAACAATCGGATCGCGTGACGAAAGACGACTTTAAAATCGATTTCTTTTTAAAGTGCCCTTGAGTCGGAACGATTATACAATATAATAAGTGCACGGCAAAAACATAGTGAATATAAATCGAATCAATCGGAATAAGCGAGCTCAGTTTCGGATGAGGGAATAGTACAGGTCTGTGGGTATTGACTGGTCTGCCGACGCGCTGTCTGAGCTCTCGCTAGCAGCCTACTCCCCGTGACCGGGGAGGCGGAGCCGGCGGTCACGTGGCCCGGCTTCAGGACTCCAGCACGTGCTCAAGAACCGATACCTCACATTTGTAAGCATTTTCGGAAAAACCCCGGAGAATCTCGCACAACCTACCACTTACGTTTTTTCCCGTTTGTTTATTCGGTATGGATGACTGTTTACATTTACTTATTGTTTGAAATCCCTTGGAAATCTCTGTTTTCGATCGAAACCATTGAATATCCAAAATGATTATTATTTTTTTCAAAATTATTTGATGGGTTAAATATAACTGTACTATCGAATTTTAGCGAATATAAAATAATGGCCTACGCTGGAAACCCTTCAACGAACGACCGCCAAATCCAATTACAAAGCCTAATAAGAAACAAAGTGATTCGATAAGATTATGAACAACTACATAATATAGTGTTTTTTGCCAACTCTAAAATACTAAGATTTGGGTACAATTTTATAATCTATCTATATATCTATACTTATAATAAATCTGTAGAGAGGTCAATTCTGTACATAAAATATATTTAAAAAATAACTATCAAGGGGTGGTTAGGGATCGCTACTGATGCCAAAAATGCAATCAGTAAAATTTTTGTCTGTCTGTCTGTCTGTCTGTCTGTCTGTCTGTCTGTCTGTATATTCGTTATAGAAACAAAAACTACTCGACGGATTTTAACGAAATTTGGCACAATTATTCTTCATACTCTTGGGCAGGTTATAGTATACTTTTCATTACGCTACGACCAATAGGAGCAGAGCAGTGAAGGGAAATATTGGGAAAACGGGGTAAGTTACTCCATTTTTTAAGCTTCCGTCACGTGTGCAGGCTTATAGGTTAAAGCTACATAGAAATCATGTATGACGGAAATATTCTCCCTAAAATTATATAAAAAATATTCCTCGACAGCATATGTCTAACTTTTATGGTTGACTCACAATAACACGTGAAACTCCCGATAGCTTAGCAATTCGGAGATTTCTGATTGTATTTGTCTACTCTAACGTTTACAACACTATCACTCATCCCCAATTAAAAAAGTTAACATTATTACCTATTCAATAAAAAAAGAATCATGTAAATCGGTGTAGAAACACCAAAGTTATACATGAAATAATAAGAAATCGCGCGTGAATACAGAGTCATGCTATAAGGATTATTTTCGTGTATCGGTTGCCGCGCTCGACGCGCGTCGTGGCGGGAGGTGTAAAAAGGCGGGGGGTCCGCGCTCGAGCGTCATACAATATTTGGCTGTTGATGCGAATAGACGTTCAGACTGTTCGACCTTATTGACAATCAATAATTGTTATTTGCAAACCGTGCTTATCAGCACGACTTTTAGTCTTTGAATAGTTTATTTTTAGAATTGTTTTGTTGTTAGTTTATATAATAGGTATTAGATTAATAGTATTAGTAGTAGGTACACCTATTAGTTATTTTGGTAGTGTTTAATTGTATTAATAGTTTATTTTCGTAATTGGTAGTGTTTAATTATATTAATAGTTTATTTTCGTAATTTTTATATTATTTATTTTGGTAGTGTTTAATTGTATTAATAGTTTATTTTCGTAATTTGGTAGTGTTTAATTAAATTAATAGTTTATTTTCGTAATTGGTAGTGTTTAATTAAATTAATAGTTTATTTTCGTAATTGGTAGTGTTTAATTATATTAATAGTTTATTTTCGTTATTATTATATTAGTTATTTTGGTAGTGTTTAATTGTATTAATAGTTTATTTTCGTAATTGGTAGTGTTTTATTATATTAATAGTTTATTTTCGTAATTATTACATAATAACTATATATAATTGTAAGTGTAAGGTAGCTTCAGTTACCGTCGATTAAAAATACACAATGCCACCTAAAAAACGACCATCTTTATCTCGAAATTCGAGAGATGCTAAAAGGATGAGAAATGCGCGTTCTCAAGAATCGGCAGAGGAAAGAGCACAACGGTTAAACTCTATGAGAGTTAGTGCCTCAACCTCTCGAGCCAATGAAAGCTCTCCAGAGAGAGAGATGCGATTAGCAGCTGACAGAGCGAGACGAGCTACATCACGGGCGTCTCAAAGCTCTTCTCAACGAGAGCTGAGGCTTACCATTGACCGAGAACAACATGTGTTATCCCGAGATGCTGAAACTGCGTCACAACGAGAATTGCGTCTCACTGCTGACCGCGAACGGCATACATTGTCTCGCGAGTCAGAAACCTACACTGAGAGGGAATTGCGTCTCACAGCTGACCGCGAACGTCATATATTGTCTCGCGAGTCAGAAACCTACACTGAGAGGGAATTGCGTCTCACAGCTGACCGCGAACGTCATATTTTATCTCGAGAATCTGAAACTTTAACTCAATATGAAGACCGTTTGACAAATGATAGGGTGCACCATAATGTTATTCGATCTCTCGAAGACGCACATGAGCATGAACAACGACTAGAGTCGGTACGCGAATATTATAATTCTTTGAGACAAGAACGATCAGTAAGTTTGTCTAATGAAAGATTAAGAATCGAAAATATTCGGTCTCTTGAAACGGACGAACAGCGAGAGGCCCGTCTTACTGCAGACAGATTTCAATGTGTATTTTTTTTACACATAGAAGATCAATCTAGAAATTCGGTGGCTTGGTCCGACAAATATAAAAGTGGGTTTGCTTATAACCTCACAATTGATTATGGATCATCTTCTGTAATAGGCGATATGAACGTGGTATGTCGTTTTTGTAATGCTTCAAAGTGGAGTAAGGAGTCAGCTGGTTTCTGTTGTTCTACAGGTAAAATAAATTTGCCTTCATTCGAAGACCCACCGGAACCTTTGAAATCACTACTTTTAGGGGAACATATACAATCTAAACAGTTTTTAGATAATATTCGCACTTATAATAGTGCATTTCAAATGACATCCTTTGGCGCTCAACAAATCTCAGAAGGTCATTTCATGCCTACTTTTAAGATACAAGGTCAGGTTTACCATTTGATAGGATCCCTTTTGCCTGAAAACCAACCTAAGTTTCTTCAAATATATTTTGTATCCGACTACAACGAACAGTCGAATATAAGAAATCAATATTTCCCGAATTTAAATACTGAACTCATATCACAACTTCAGAACATGTTGCATCAGGTTAATTCGTATGTATGCAGTTTTAAATCGGCATTAGAAGCTCTTCCTCGAGATGATGATAACAATTATAAAATTGTTATAAATGCCGATAGGCGTCCAACTCAGGAACACCCTGGGCGTTATAATGCTCCATCCACGAATGAAGTTGCTGTGGTATTGGTCGACCAGGAATGTGATAGGCGTGATATCGTTATCCGTTCCAGAGATAATCGTTTGCAACGTATTTATGAAACCCACAGGGCTTACGACAGTTTGCAATATCCTTTGATATACTGTCGAGGGGAAGATGGTTATAATTTTGCTTTATACCAAACTGATCCGCGTACAGGCGCACCTAATTATAATAAAAAGATTTCATGCCTTCAATTTTACTGTTACCACTTGCAAGTAAGACGGAATAGGTTTGTATACTTTCAACGTTTTCGTGGCTTATTCAATCAGTTTATTGTAGACATGTACGCAAAAATTGAAACCGAAAGATTAGTTTATATACGATCTAATCAAAGGCAGCTGCGCGTTGAAGAATACGTGCACCTTCGCGACGCCATGCAGCAAGATAACGATACGGTGAATATGGGTCGTTTAGTTATTTTGCCCTCTTCTTTTACTGGTGGTCCACGATACATGCACGAACGTACTCAAGATGCTTTTTGGACGTCCCGACTTATTTATTACAGTAACTACCAATCCTAAGTGGGATGAAATTACTCGGGAGCTTCTTGAGGGTCAAGCACCGCATGACCGCCATGATATCATAGCAAGAGTTTTTCATTTAAAATTAAAATCAATGATAGATCTACTTACCAAAGATAAAATTTTTGGAGAAGTATTGTGTTATATGTATAGTATTGAATGGCAAAAACGCGGCTTACCTCACGCACATATCCTGCTTTGGTTAAAAGATAAGGTTCGACCTAATGATGTAGACAGTTTAATCAGTGCTGAAATTCCAAGTCCGATTGCAGATCCCGTGTTATACGACATTGTTAAAACTCATATGATACATGGTCCATGTGGTTCGTTTAACGGGAATTCTCCTTGCATGCAAGACGGTCGTTGCACTAAAAGATATCCAAAAGCCTTAGTGGATGGCACTGTAACAGGACATGATGGATACCCATTATATCGTCGCCGTTCAAGAGATAATGATGGTTTTACTGTTGAAAAGCGAGTGTCTGGACAACAAGTTACTTTAGATAATAGGTGGGTCGTTCCGTATTCTCCTGTGTTGTCCAGAGCATTTCAAGCTCACATAAATGTTGAAATGTGTAATAGTGTAGAGTCAATAAAATATATTTGTAAGTATATTAATAAGGGCAGTGACCAAGCTACATTTGCTTTGAGAAATGAACATGATGAAGTTACAAGATTTCAGTCAGGCAGATATATAAGTTCTTCAGAAGCTGTGTGGCGGATCTTAAGTTTCAACATTCACGAAAGATATCCACCTGTGACTCATCTGGATGTTCATCTTGAAGGCGGCCAACGTATATATTTCAACGCCGAAAATGTCACAGAACGGTTAGAGAACCCTAGACAAACAAGTTTATTAGCATTCTTTCGACTTTGCCAAACTGATGATTTTGCAAAATCTCTTTTGTATGAGGAAGTTCCATCGTATTATACCTACGATAAGCAACGGGGTGTCTTTAATCGAAGACGCCGTGGCAGGCCTGTAGATGGCGAGTCAGGTATTTTTAAAGAACATGTTCTTGGTAGAGTGTACACCGTTCATCCTAACAACGCTGAGTGTTTCTATTTGCGATTATTATTACATACCGTGCGAGGACCAACCTCATTTATAGATTTGAGAAAAGTAGACGATGTTGTTTATCCCACTTATCAAGCAGCTTGCCAAGCGCGTCATTTGCTTGAAAATGATCAGCATTGGGATGACGCTTTAGCAGAATCCTGTGTTAGTGATAATCCACGACGGTTACGCCATTTATTTGTAACATTACTCACATTTTGTAATTTGTCAGATGCTGTAACATTATGGGAAAAATATAAAGAAAAATTTTCAGAAGACTTTCTTAGAAATATACCTAACAATGATGAAGGCACAACTAATGATAATTTCCGTGATCTTGCCATAAATCAGTGCTTATTAGCTCTTCAGGATGACTTAACAGCAGTAGGCGGTAAATCACTCTGTGAATATGGTTTGCCAACACCAACCTCAGTCGGAGAGGTAACTAATAGGGAATATTCCGCAGAGATTGGTTACAATTTAACGGAACTGCTGACAACATTAGAAAACGGTGTCCCAATGATGACTGCAGAACAACGTTCAGTTTATGACCGCGTGTGCAATAGTGTTCAAAATAATTTGGGAACAATATGGTTTTTAGATGCACCTGGAGGAACTGGAAAAACCTTTTTGACTAAATTAATATTGGCTTATGTTCGAAATCAGCGTAAAATTGCTCTTGCCGTAGCTTCATCAGGGATAGCTGCAACATTGCTACCAGGAGGTAAAACTGCTCACAGTATGTTTAAAATACCAATTGATTTAGATCGCACGGAAAATCCAACCTGTAGTATTTCAAGAAATAGCGACAAAGCTAAGGTATTACGCGAGTGTAGTTTAATCATATGGGATGAATGTACGATGGCCCATCGAAAAGGAGTAGAAGCGGTAGACAGAACTTTAAGGGATATAAGATAAAATGATCGACCAATGGGCGGTATCACGGTTTTATTTTGTGGTGATTTCCGACAAACCTTACCGGTAATACCACGGGGAACCCGAGCTGATGAGGTTAGGGCTTGCCTGAAAAGCTCTTATTTATGGCGAGATATACAATCGGTGCATTTGACTATAAATATGCGAGTGAGAACTGGAGATAACCCGGATGATAGTCAATTTTCTGACACATTATTAAAGATTGGTGAAGGTACCTATCCACAACTACACCAAGGAAAACTTATACTGACGCCTGAATTATGTTGTATGGTGCAATCTCAACCACATCTTATATCGTCGGTTTACGGTGACGTAACAAATATATTAAATAGGGACAATTCTTGGCTATGCGAAAGATCTATTTTAACTCCTCGCAATGACCAGGCATCTGAGATCAATAACAAAATACTGTCGAATATACAGGGGGAAAGCAAAGTTTATAGATCAATAAATAGAATGGTCGATGAACAAGAAGCCACTAATTACCCGATAGAATTTTTAAATTCTTTAAATATGCCCGGACTTCCCTCTCATGAAATTTGTTTAAAAATTGGGATACCGATTATTATGCTCCGAAATTTAAAACCACCACAACTTTGCAATGGAACTCGACTAAAAGTAACCCAGTTGCAACAAAATATAATCGAGGCTCAAATTTTAACAGGTTGCGGTGCAGGAGAAACCGTCTTTTTTCCCAGAATACCCTTAATACCAAATAATTTTCCATTCCAATTTAAAAGGACGCAATTCCCAGTATCGGTGTGTTATGCAATGACAATTAACAAGGCTCAAGGGCAGACTTTTCGTGTTGCTGGAGTAGATCTCAGTGTCAGTTGTTTCTCACATGGTCAGTTGTATGTTGCTCTTTCCCGTGTTAGCAGTTCTAAAAGTCTTTATGTTCACGTGCCGGACGGGTCAACTTTCAATATAGTTTACCCGGAAGCTTTGCACTAAAGTATTTTCGTTTTATAGGTACCTTTACCTTACCTTTATAAGGCAGTGGTACTTATATTGCCACCAGAATTTGAACCTTAACACATTATTATAAAGTTTAAAAGCTATAAATATTTTTAAGTTCTGTGTCTTATAAAGGGTTAAGCCTTATGTGAACGTGATCTAAACAATATTACCAATATAAATAATAATAATAAATATTACCAATACATTAACTTAATACACAAGGAGTTACACGCTGACGGAGTCGCGGACACAGCTATCTATACTTTTCTGCCGGAAGTCACTATTCCACGCGGACGAAGTCGCGGGCACAAGCTAGTTGGTAAAATAAGAGTTACAGTGGATCTAATACTGATTGGATCCAAAATATATAAGTATGCTGTTAAACGAATAATAGAACGAATATAAGGCATATTGACATTACTTGACACTATTAACGTTCCGGTTTATTCTAGCCTATTCACAATATTAAACACCAAAAAAATCTTATTACGTCTACGATCGTCTACAAACAAGTTTATATAACAGATTTCAGAGAAAATCATTGACAAACAAAAGGATACGTAAGTGATCTAATAACACTTCCGTTTTCCTTAAGACTCGCCGAACGTTACCGGTGACGTCAGGAAAACCGAAAGCAATAATTATAACCAACTTTGAAAACGTAACAGAAATTATTACAAAGGCATTGGGTGCTCACAAAAGGAAATAACAAAAGTTATTGAAATCTTTGCTCTCACCTCAATGTTAACAGATTGCACGTGGTTTGACATAATATTTTTGGTGCTATTTGATACGAACTATGGCTATCTATAGTTTACAAAATAAATAAAAACATTTAAGCGACATAATTAAGTTAACAACGTGTTAAAGATAATAGTTTACTAAGTAATATATTTTTTTGCCGAAGAACAAACCGGTAAGAAAATTAACAGGTTGCGAGAAGCAGGAAAACTCTGGAGAGGTTATGTTCGCAAGAGGACCGAGTTGGTAAATTAACAGGCGATTTAATTTACGCTTCGCAGTTCGTAGCATAAAGCTTAAATAAGAACTGGTAAAAACTAAATCATTTAATGGGACCAAGCGACAGCTATCTCGTATGAAATAAAAAAAAGATCACCAAAATCGGTTCATCCAGTCGAGAGGTCTGAAGTAACAAACATTACAAAAATCCAGTCCATTTGAGAACGTACTCGTTTTGAAGTCAGTTGTAATATGTAAAAGACTCACCTGGTCGAAGGGGCATTGTTTCCTATGTAAATGTTTGAGGCAATGTTTGCAAAGCGTATGGCCGCACCCGAGGCTAATGGGGCTGCGGGGCGGAGCGCCGAATTCGCGGCAGCACACAGGACAGTTCAAATAATCCGTCCATTGAGGCGCCTGGATTGGCATTCTGGAACAAAAGCTAAGATTATTGCCGTGTTTCATCCTTCTAGGTAGATTTTCTCTTCAAATCGATGCAGTTAGCTTGAACGCAGAGTTTAATATCTTACGTGATATAAAAGATTTAGGTCTTCTTTTCGCTCATGTTTTGCCACGAAGCATGGTAAGGATTTACAATTCTCGGCTGTGTCATACGGATCACCAGGTTTCTCTTTTTAATGTTAGTTTATCAAATATTCGTTCCCTCGTTAAGGTACAAAAAGCAGTAAATGTATGATGAACAAGTATTTTTTCCAATTGCAGGATCCTTAACGTGGTCAGTTATAAGTCCGCATGACAGAAATAGAAGAGAAACACAAAATGTGGAAATCATTTTATGTTACCGCATAAGAAAGAAATGCCTATCTATGACCGGCCCCTTCAATGGGGTAACGCAATTATACGATACCCACGATTACAGACTCCACCGACGCGTGGCTTTGTAAGAACGACTATGCGTTGTTACGTACGATAGTCGCTAGGAGACTAAACCGTGGGGAGAAGTAAAAAAATACATAGCTTTTCAAAATTCGTCTGTCTTATACTATGGCCTTTTTGGTTTTTCTCAGGCTGTGTAGATAGACCAGATAACTTACACTGTAAGATGAAGATAAACGTGTTAGTTTAATGCATAATCTTGAGTACGTCATCATAGAAGAATAAACTTGCAACAGTACACACTACAGCATATCCGTATATATCAATAGCTCTGCATTTTATTGTTCGAAACAGTTCACGCTAAATACTGATGTTATTGATAAGAGAATATGAAAGTTTACTGCAATAAAACTGTAACGTTTTACTGTTGTCGTAAGTAACGGACTGCGACATACGATGATACAGAAAAATATTGAAGTAACTCTGCTGGGGACCAGTTAAAGTTCTATCAACTGACGAAATAAGATGATTAATAGATGAAATGCAGGCGAAGACAGAAAAAGACAAGCATGAGATGAAGAAACGCATGCTGAGTTGACTGAGTTGTAGAAGCGGATTGAAGCATAATACGTATTGGAAAGAGTTGATTGCTGAGAGGTTAATTTTGAAAGTAGTTATTTTTGTGATGATTTTTATTTTTATTTTAAACGTTTTTATGAGTTTTATTTTTTAATTGATGTTTATACTTTCCTTTTTAAATTATGTTATTATTTTTAATAAGTAGTGTAACTATTGGTATCAGCGCTAGCTTCTTTGATAACAAACCGTGGCGCCTCCAACAACATCAGTACAAACTGAACTGCAAGTTACAGAGAACTCTCAATTGTTACGTTTTACGCCAAAATACTTGACAATAATGTACGTCACTACTAATAAATTACAAAAACACATACCAAAGTTTTAGCGAGATGCAATAAGACTCTACCTAAGTGAAGAATACATAAAAATAATTAAAATAAGCGTTAAAACCGATCAAAGCCCGCTAATGAATAAAAATGACGACGCTTTTGAAGTAGACACACGACTCAAACTTGTAATTTTAACACATTTTTGAGATAAGGTCAGCGTTAGGGTTTGTAGGATGGCCAGTTGTCTACCCGCCCTTTGCTTGGAAACATGAGAGATCGGATTGAAAGGAATGAAGGGCGGCCTCTGCCTAGTGATGTCCCAAAAAAAGGAGTATAGTGCAAGCCGGAATCGCCTGTTTAGCCCCTATTTAGCAGATATATTGAAAAAAAAATACACTTTTTCTCTTTCAAAGCAAAATAGATTTGCAAATAATTGGTCACCCATGAAATTTATGACCACACCATCATGTTTAACCTCGTTTCTTGGTTTTATTATTTTGTTATAGCGACAATAGAAACACACCACCTGGAGATAATGTTCATGAGATACAGCCTCGTGACAGACGGACGAACAGTGGAGACTTAGTATTCGGCTCCATTTTTACCCTTTGGGTACTGAACCATAAAAACTATTGTAATGTGAGATCCTAATATATTGGGAAGTTTCGCACAGCTAATTAGATTCGTCGCGTCGTCTCATTTAATATCAAATTAATTCGAGATCATTTTCGTTTTCCTATTTACATTCAAGGTTAAAGTGTTTACGTCTCCACAAATATGCACATTTCTATACTCCTCAGGCAAATCTGAATTGTAAGGCTTTTTTTTCGTTGCGGGGATTTTAGGCATGGATTGTTTTTCGAGTCGATCTAACAAGGCTAAAATATATCCAGATCAAAATTAATATAAAGTCATAATTCAGGGATTTGGAACGTTTCTTCTATTAGTGCACTTTTCAATTTTTGATAAATCCATCATATAGGTAAGGGATACATTTTAAATTAAATTAAATTTTCGAACGACACGACGCAAAAACAGTCCTTGTCGGTAAAAAAAACTGTTTTCGTAACATTCGAACAGAAAAATGAAAGGTCTTCGAAAGAAATCTTAAGACTATTTTCCTGATGACGAACTCTAAGATGGATGAAATAATTTAAATTATAATCTATATTCTACTACATCTTAGACCAAATTAAAATAAAATGAAAATAAAGGATAAGACTATTTTACTACTCCATTAAAACCTTTTTTATATATGTATTTGGAAACAAACATGGTATGTCATGTAGCAAAAAAGGGTCATAGCATTACATGCATTTCATTTATTGTATACTTCGTCAATTTTAAATGTTAAATTGCCTCTGAAGTGGCAGAGAAGAACATGAACAGGAACTGAATACATGTTACTGATTCAATTTAAGTTTCATTTTTAGGCTTGAATATTTTTTAATTGACGGCATGCCTCTATATACAAAATACACAACACAGAATATTAATCTAAGCCAAGGCAATGAATTAACATACAAAATTAGCATTTATTATTTTAAATATTCGCAAAAGCATTGGCTAAAATAATTATCAAGATGTGAAGAAGCAGCTAATAATATTTCACCAAGATGATACTCAAAATTTGGAAAAGGTTTTATACATACATATATTACTGGAATGTAAATTTTCCACTGCGGGGCAAAAGCATATACAAACTAAACAGGATGAAGCATGCTTACATATATCTAAAAACAACAGCATTTTATATATTGAGGAAAAAACAAACTAGCTTTACTCTGTACTGATAATAACTAACATACTATTATCAAAGAATAAGACAAATATGAAAATCAGGATGATTTAAAACAGAAAAGACAGTAAAGGGTTGCCGCATCTGTCTTGTTAAGTAGTAAAATCTCAAATAAAAAGGGATTAATTAACCAGCAAAGATTGAACATAATGGGAGTAAAGAAAATTAAACATTTGATTATAGAATTACTATGTAACTTGGTATGGCTATTTAAGATTGAACATTGGTTGAAGAGAATAGATATTTTTTTTTTGTATATTATAACAAAGTTAAACTTTGTTAAAAAAAATTATGTGAAGCTGATGGGAGAATAAATCTCTGACGGAAAATAGTTTAAGTGTCTTATCCCATGAATAATCATAACATGTTTGAGCACAGATACCAAATTCCATGCATGATTGTCTATGGCAGAACTATATCCACAAAAGCGCCTTGAAATTTATCATTTGATAAGGTACTTAAGGAAACATAAAATAATAGAGAACTTAACATTTTTAATTCAATTATTTTTTTAAACTTGACATCTCCAATTTAAAGAATCAAAATTGTAAGAAATACTTTTTAGTTGTTGAAAGCCTACTGAGAGATTTTCCCTTCAACGTCTAACTCCTAAGATTAGGATATAATCTCAAAAGACACTTGTTCTACTATAAGTATCTTTTTAAATCAATATCTAAGAACTTATGTATAGTTACATTTTATTTCCATTTGTTGTTGACAGAATTTTTTGTCTCCTTGCCTTACTAGTAAGGTTTTCGCTTTGTTATAGCGAGACATTCTTGCCTGCATCTCTAGATGCCAAGTCATCACTAAAGCACATTGAAGATAACACTACCCATATCTTAAATACAAAGAGGTCTGTTAGTCATTTCGCTATAAGCACGGTTCATTCAATTTTTTTTTAAAGGCCAAGACAAGAACATTTATTTGCAGAATTAATATTTACAACATAAAACCTTTTTAGAAGTCTGTAAGAAACTAATTAAGATCGCAAATTTACAAACCTAAGCATTGTTTAAATTCATTTTGGGAATAACTACCTTCAACTCAAAACTGTTATAAATTATTTTAAATGGTTGGAGTTGGTTGTGGAATTTACACTGAATACTAAGCAATGAACTGAAATAAAAATGGCTGAGTGTTGTTTTGTAGTCTTCTTTTCCAAATCTCTTTCAAGATCAGTGTTTATCTTTGGACATACTCTGGAGATAAGGGCTTGAGCTTAAGGTTTCTCAACCACAATCACCCAAAAGTAATTGCTAAATCTTTTGTATGGAACAACAGAAATTCAGGAATTATTCATAACAAAAATATTTGTTATGTAAGCCTTGATTGTTTATAGATACTGATGAATAAACAGAAAAGATAAAAAATGTATTTTCTCACACTATGGTATTTAAGAATTAAATATTTCCTACAAAGATTTAGAAGAGTGACTCAATCGAAACTATCGTGTTTTAATGCGCTTATAAATAATGTATGAAATCATTTTTGTAAAGACAGATGCATGAGCCAAGACTACTTGGTTATTATGATCAAATGTTAATAGTAAGTGTCTGCAAAGCAATATAATTAAATACAGCAGCGACCAACTAAAAAATAATAGTATAAAAGCAGATGTAAGACGAAATTGTTCACTGTGACACTGAAAAATGATACATTTTGAGGAAGATGACAAGTTCCATAAGTTTCATATCTTTAGGTGTACAGATAACACTGATTTAAATAATTTTGATAAAATAAGTTGATATTGATTCGCCAATCTTTAAAAGAAGGCTTAAATTAAGGAATTTAATCTAAAAATGAAGATACAGTATGAAAATTATGACATCTGAAAATTGCCACCTAGGCAATCATCGGGTGGTCTGAACACGCCATGATTCTCAACTTGTCATTAGCATATTTTAGAAAAGGGTACATGGAGGTAGATAAAACAATTTATTTTTATAAATACCTTACAAATAACTCGTACAGTCATCACAAAAGTAAGACATATAGCTTCTACCCACTTAAAAACATGATCGGTCAGCAGCCGTAAAACATAGACTAGATAGAATTTTGCAACTCACTTATGACATGACTGACAGAAACACAGCGAATAGAAAGTTACTAAAAAAACTGATCCTTCTAATATTAGAAGGATCAGTTTTTTTAGTAACTTTCTATTGTGAAGTTGTTTTATTATGCTGCAAAGACTCTTCATCTTATCATGCATTCAATAATGGCTTTCAACTACTTCATCACGCTCTGATGTTTAGAATATTAAGGCATGATATTTTTTAAATTCTACCTTTGTATATGGTTATTTTGAGCAATGAGCACACAAAAATAATTTTAATAATAACATTATTTTGGAAAAATTAATTCAGAATAGACTAATTTATATGAACAAAGCAATGTCAAGCAAAAACATTAAAATGTCAAAAGAAAGAAAAATGGACAAGATTTAGTTACATGGATGAGAGTGAAAAGAAACGTTTCGAAATTTGACAAGAACGTTTGACTTTGACATGAGTGACATTGAAGTAGAGTATTTTATCGACAGTCGTTCAATGAGCTTCGCGTTGTCGGCTTTGATTTGAATTTGAAAATATTAATAAATAATGAAGAAATGTATCTTTGGACACAATGAACACAAGTTAAGTGAAAGTTAATAAGTGCTTCAAATTATACACGGAATCTGCTTTTAAAAGGTAGTTATAAATGGTTATGGATTTATTAAATACAGAAAACAGGCTACTATATTTATATTTTCGTTATTATATTTTCGTTTGCAGTACACTATCTTGTCGCTGCCAGTGAAACTGAACTTCGGCGTCTGTGCTGCTTTTGAACAAGATTAAATGTTCGTGAATCAAAGGCGAATGGAAATATCGCAACTTTCTTGCACGTAAGTAAGATTACATTTTTACTTATAATAATTCAACAAGGCATCTGTGTGTTGGTCCGGTTGGTCAGATAATACCTTCAAAAGGATAGGATTTTTCGGGTGAAGATTGATGATAGTAAATACAGCGATACGCGCTGCCGACTTCAGTGTCGCATTTCTCGATATCCTAACATTCCTAACTGCTCAATCTGTATTTGCCTACCTGCTGCCCATGGCGGCGGTATCATAGGTTCTAAGTACAGTAGTATGTCGGTGAAGGCACAGTAAGTACACCTAAGTAGCTAAGGTTGATCGCTTTCAGTCCCTACAATTATTAATGAACTCAATAGTTTATTAAATTTGTAACTTACACATAATCAATTATTAAGATAACGGGTAAAAAGAAATTATTATTGAGTTACTTATTAAGAATTGCTTTTATTTTATGGTAGAAAAATTAAATTATTAAAAAAAAAATCAATAAGTCTAATATTTCAAAGTTGAAAGTGTGTATTAGTCTCTTAATGATTCCAAATAAAAAAGATAGGATAAGATATGGCAGTAGCTGACTCTCTGGATAACTCATGAGAACAAAGACCATTTTATAAATTGCTTGGCGCAGCTATTAAGATTTAACTTTTCTGGACATCTTTCTAAGATTTAAGCTTTCTTTCACTGTTATAAGTACTATTATGTTTTTGTTCATGAATATCAAAATTTCTAACTTGTCTAAATTGAAAAGTAAATTTTTAATGTGAAGTAGCCAGTTAGTTAGCCACAACTGCTGATGCGAAGTGTTTTAGAAGCTCTAATGCGAAGAAAACTATTTATTTTTTCTTTACAATTACTCTAAGCACAGTCTTTGTCTGCTTCACCAGACAACATAAAGAGGCTTAATATGTTTAATTTGAATTGATCATGTTTTATATTTTTTTGGTAGAAACCTAAAGTTTAATATGAATACATTTAACTTTACTATCAGGGCAAAATTAAAACTGGTTTTAGTTTTTGGTTTTTTTGACGAAAACTTAAAAAAGAAACATTTGAAATGATACATAACTTTAATCAGAAAAAATATCTTATGAAAAATATGCTGGGGAGAGGATAAAGAAATTAAAAGCGTCAATAAAATTAGATCAGCAAATTATTGATCTATTCACAGATTACTGATAATCTGTGGATCTATTTGTATATTTAATAAAGAGAGAGTTGCCAGACCGAGAAATTGGTATTAACCAAAAAGTTGAATAACCGATTTGGTCAATTTGAAACCATGTTATGATTTTGATTAAAAAGGTAGCTTTTCGGTTTCGGTGAACCCGGTTTTGTATTCCCTATTTACTACAACACAATATTTTTCTTTGTTTTTACATTTTAATTGTTGATTTAAAGGACTGACAGTAGCTAATTCTTTTGTTGAGTTAAAGCGACTGACAGTAGCTAGGGATTTTGTTCAGACATTGATTCTCTTTATCTTCAAGTATGAAGTTGGGAAGGGTCTTCTATTTGTAATGCTTATTGTTTAACAGTGCTTTACACCAACTATCTTCAATAAGTAAATGAAAAACTGTGTGAAAAAATGATGAGAGTAGAATATTTGAGAGAACAAGATGAATTATTGGACTGTCATTAATGTTGATTAGTAAAAATAATCATTCTATTTTTTTTCTGTCTTGCTAACACCATACTTTGCTGTTGCTCCTACAGAACCTAGTCCATCCAAAGGTTGTCTGTAAAAGATCGCTTTTAGCGACAAGACAGTTCATAGTGGCACCATATAACTATCTTTTTTTATCCCATCCTGTATTTATGTGGTGTGCAATAAAGAATATCTATCCTTCTACTTTTTCATACTCTTAAGATCTAATCTAACTATAAAATCTAATACTATTTGGTAAACTGAATATTGTACTATCTTGTTAATCATTCATTTTTCTGATGCATGGATGAGAATACAGCTTCTGGATAGAATATTCTTCACTTAAATAAATTAACTGACATTATATGAAAATTTAATATTGCTGAATGACAGTTTTGTCTACCTGGTAGAACAAGAAGTCTAGATCAGGACAAGAAGGCCTAGGCTATGCCTGTATTATATTTCTTGAAATATCTGTGAAAAGTATAGATAAAAATATTATATTTAGTCAGCCACCTGATAGGCAATACCAAGTAGTTGGGTCTGTGATGTTTTCTGAGTATGCTGGTTTAGTATTCTTTATTACCAGTCGAGGCCAAAATCTTTGCTCTTAGCTGAATGTTATAAAGTAAAATTTTATTAAAATACCCACTGTTTATACCCTTTTGTCGTAACGAGTCTTAGAAGTCCTATGCTCCTTGTTTTGGCGCCAAGATCGTAACGGTATGTTTCTTCAGACCTAATCTCCTAATCATGCAAACTAAATTAAAAAACCTTTTCCTGCCTTCCATTTGGGATGATTTATTCTTATTTAGGTTTTTAATTCTGGTCATAATGCGATAGGTAATATGATTTTCTTGAGCTGGTCCTATAATGGTACCAGAAAGTGGCCAGGTGAACTTTTGAATGTGGTCTATTTGAAAGGTTCTGACTAAAAAAAAACATGAAGCAAATCTTGGATATTTTCTTAATCTTTCTTTGTAGGCTAGCAAACCAATTAAACTAAAAAACCATTAGCCATAAATAAATTAACAGTTTCAATGAAAACCGATATTGAAATTTCCTTTGCTACAAAATAAAAAGCTCGCACGTAAGAGGAGCCCTGATTTCTGACGTGGTTACCAAAATCTATCTTATTCATTCAACATGGAAAGAGCTGTGTAGGTGCGAGAGAGATAGAGCCTTATCTAGCGTTTCCGACGCACAGATTTCATCTAGACCGGAGAGGTCGTATATTAACTTGCAATTTTGTAATACCTATATGACCTAATTGCGGATACGGCTGCGCTGCGCATCGATCGATAACTGCAGCGGGGGCTTGTAGCTCGTTCCATTCCGCCGACGACCACGAACGCGAGCTGCAGTGTGCGACGACCGGAGAGCAACTTAGCTGAGTGCCTGCTGAGCTGTGCTGAGAGCTGCGCTGCCGAGCCGCGGCGCGCCCTCCAGCCACCATGGACCTCAAATTAATGGTGTTGATGATGCTGATCGCTGTTCAGGTATGTACTTAGACATTTCCATGGGATTTTTTCGGTGGCTTAGGACTTTGGGGCGCGGTAGGGGGGTGGGGTGGGCGAAGTTGGCTTTTATAGAATCAAATATTAAGTGAATTATCTCTCATTTTGTGTTAATATACAGTATATTTAAGGGCGCGGTCACAGTTTTAGATATTTTTTGTTAAATTTTGCCTTTCGAATTCACATTTAATTTTTTTATGTTAAGCTGAGTGTGGGTGTGGTTATGTGCGAGCTAAGATGCAATGCGATTTTTTTCTTGAATTTGATAAGCCATCAGGCTCATTATTGAATTTGCTGCGCATATGTGCTCCATGCCTTAATAAGCCATTTGCTATGCAAAATTTGTGATTTCCTTGATAACCAGCTGCGCCTTTACTAACTAATCTCATTTTATAGAAAACAAATCGGGTAATTTCTTATAAAACACGATTTTTAATTATCGGAAAGCATAATTAGGTGCGCGACGCATGCGCTACCGCAGCCCTTTTGTATGTTATGATTATCCGGGGACTTCGAATTGCTTCTTAATGGAGATCTTAATCTTCTTCTTAAACTCCCAAAATCCGATATGGTTGAATCTGAAACTAAAGGATCAAATTTCCATTAGGAAGCATAATTATAGCATGTTCCTGTACGACCTAATTAGCAGGTGAAGTCCGCGCGGCGAGGAGGGGGGTGCGGGGGCGTCGCGCATGCGTCCCGCGCCTGTGCCGCGGTGCCCGGTTACCTCTGACCTATATCTACCTGCAACCTTTGGCATTTACGATGCACCCGACTCCCAACCAAACATTTATAAACTTTTGTCTAGCAATTGAATGATTACCATTCTCATACAATTACCCCCCTACTGTCCCCCCTTCTAAAAGCTGATAACTTCGGAAGCCACTGTCTGCCTAATATAGATTTATTTCTTGGCACACATTGCTTTTTTGATTACAAATCAATTATATTCTATTAATAATCTTCTTGTATCACCTTCGCCACCCACTGCCTCCTTGTTATTTTTTATTTAAAGCCACCCCCCCCACTTAAATCTCCAAACGTAGGGGAATCTAATTTTAGTATCAGTTGAAAAGAAAATCAGATTCTTTTATGGCGAACTAATTAGCTTTTTCAGAAGACCTTTTTGGCAAAAAATTATTCACTTTATTAACATAATCATAAAGTCTGTCGCGCGCATCATAAATTTTGCCCAGAACTTGACTCTCATGATTTGATTAAAGCTAAACTAATTCGAAATTTAAAACGTTATCGATTGTGGCCCAAAATAAACATTCAAGTTACTATCAAAGCCTTTAAAGCGGAATTTCATGTCTAATACATATATCTCGGCTGTTTATGCTATAGATGATACGGTCACCAACAGAATTCGGTTAAAACAATCAGATTTTTTAAGACAACTACACAATCAAATTCATTAAGTTCTAATGCAAAAACCAAGAAAATAGGTTTGATGTCCAAGTAACATTTTTAAATAGGACTAAACACTAAGTTCTTGAATACTAGTACTTTGTAAATCTGATTGTAGGAACCGACCGCTGTTGTTGATTGTACATCCTATATGTATAAGCTGTGATAGGAAGTATATGAGAGTAGGAAGGTTCCAGAACCGTGGCACCGCGGCACAGGCCGCGACCCGCATGCGCGGCGCCCTGCCTCCCGGCTTCCGTGACGCCGGGAAATATTGATGGATGTGCCCGGGGCTCGAGCTGTAACTCAACCCCAAGTAATTTGTTATGCCATCCTGTTCTATTTGTTATGCCTCCTCGCACTGAGCGGGGAAGCTAGCTTTATATGTAGGTATAATAGGTAGGTGTGGAGGCCGCGGTGGAGGGGGCGGCGGAGGGGGCGCGGGGTGCGGGGATCAAGCTCGGTTGCGCGGGCCGGAAGCGTGGCGCTCGGTGTTTGTGGAACTTTCCAGAGGATGGGGGCCACCCCAACCCCCGGAGCCTACCTACGCATATAGGAAGCCATTGCTATACGCGTAGGTAGGAGTTATATATTCTTTGTCTGTATGTAATTCGTTAGGATGATGTTTCTTTGTCATTGCGTTTCTTAAGTAGGTAAATTAAAAAGTTTGATCTTGATTTCAGACAATAGGTACATGTTGTGTACTTTTGTTTCCGTGGTAATATTAAGTTTCCTTTTGAATGATTTTTGCTTTTTAAATTTTGGCAAATTACTTAACTATTGAAATATTATACTAATATATGCCAAATAAATTGGAATTATCCTTAGTTCTTGCCTATACTCTTGAAGTAACTAATTGAATAAGGTCAAATAAATTTGGGATATTATATATACCGAATAAGGAACGTCCCTTTTATATAATCGGCCGAATAACAGAATAGGGGCGTCGTGCGCAATGCGCGGTGGATGCAAGAATTACTCGAGTCGTTATCCTCGTCGACTGATTCGCGTTCCCTGGCCCGGTGTTCTCCTTCGACGGCCAATCTCCACGATACGGAATGAATAAAATACTCTTTATGCGTGTCAATGACTTTACCGAACTGCGCTACGAAGATGCGTTCTAACAATTGATATTAAATTAAAAGCATTAAAGCTTAATATTAATTAGATTTGGGGTTGAGTGCTTAGTCACGAAAGGGTTAAGATATAATTTTACAAGAGCAGTCGGACAGACATACAAAACTAACATTATTTATATAACGAATATATCGCACGTAAGGTGCCAAAGAATCTCGACCACACCATATTACGGTACAGATTATTGAACTGTCCTAACGAGTTCTTATGCATAATGTTTGGTAACACTTAGGGTTTGTTTCAGGTGCTGTCCCACAACGATAGCGTGTGCGTTTGCACCTGTCATACCCGAGACCCCCAAAGCCCCACCCTGACAGGCACTGTATCCCTGCGTAATCCTGATTTTGACATATTTGAAGACCCATGGTACGTGACTCTTTTGTTATAGTAGTTTAGTTTAGTGACTTCAGTCTTCGAG